>NW_027175965.1:977500-1047500 GCF_023055335.1 Clinocottus analis | reverse complement strand
AAGTATTGCTGTTACGTGACAAATAAATCAGTGTTGACTTCCTGCTTTTCTGACGGGGCACAAACAATGGCCTTCTGGGTGAAAGACCAGTTTTTGTTTGACTGATCCACCTCTTTTTCTGCCAGCACGAATGTCTGTAGTTTTCACAGTAATATTACTGTATAGCGGCCATATTCTTACTCCTATACAGCATCTTGCTGTCGACCTGCAAAGTGACACTTTCCTGCGCTGGTATGCTAACATTAGTATTACTAATATTACTAAAATATCGTATTTGCACGTTAAGTTGTGATATAAATCATTTGCCTTCATATAGTTGATGCATGGCATGCGTTTAGTGTAACTTGTAAATTAGTTGG
Source organism: Clinocottus analis (assembly GCF_023055335.1). Lineage (NCBI taxonomy): Eukaryota > Metazoa > Chordata > Actinopteri > Perciformes > Cottidae > Clinocottus > Clinocottus analis. Next base: position 1,047,141 of record NW_027175965.1, on the reverse strand, counting down.
AATCGTTTATGTGTGACGTTGTTTATGGGTGTGTTGGTGCTCGTTCGCTAAGTCTCGCTCCATGGAGCGGTTTTGCCAGCAAGTTACTGTAATCTTGTTACAGTGAGGGTTTAATATCCACTCCTGGATATTATGGACAACGTGTTATTAAGGTTATGTTTGGGTCAGTCTTTGTTGTGGTTCGAACTGTGATGGTATACATTGAAAAAGTCCATTTTAAGTTGAAACGAAACCCAGAAAGTGTTTGTTTTTTACATCAAAAAAGCTAAATGTATTTTAATTTCAAACCTAACTACACATGATACATCCCCCACGTCTCCAGACTGTCTTCTGCCGTGCACAACAATGCACACTGATCCTTTCAGTCAATATAACGTCAAAACAACGTCAAAACTTTAAGCAGTGTGGTAAAGAAAGTGAGTGACATTGAGATCGTATAGAATCTCGGGTATGGATTGTGAGGGTCCTCTGCATCACTGCAGAGCGGCTCTATTAGCAGTCATCCGGCCAGTGTGATGAGGTGGTGTGTGAGGGTGATGGGTAATGTATGCCGGGGCCCTGATGTCACAAATCCTTTCATTCCTCATTCTATTCAAAAGTTCTCTACATATTGGCCCAGCGGTATAAAGTTTAGATTTCTTTCCTCCCTCTACCCCGCTCCGATCTGTCTCTTCAGAGAGAACCACATTTCCTGGCTGTCAACTTTTTTGGGATAAAACATCACTATGGCATTTTGTATTTATCCACAAGCCTCTCTTCAAGTTTATTGTGGCATTAAATACCAAGCACACTTACAAATTACAACAAAAAAAACATTAAACCATCCAAAAATATGTTATTCTTTGGATGAACCATGTGAAACTGTCACCTCATCTAACCTTGTTACCTTCAACCGCTGACACTCCTGAAAGCTTCGGTAGCTTTAGCTAAAAAAGCCAAACATCTGATTTCAGAATAAATGACTCTGTTGAACCTGCAATTAGCCAACATGGCTAATGCTAAATGATTTATGTAACCTTCATCTGGACATAAGTTGACAGAGTGCGTTTATCAACTCTGTTAAGATTAATGTACTAATTGAAATATTTTTGCTGCCAACTGAACTCACTCAGTAGTCATGCCGTTTTGGCTTCAAGCGCCACTGAAGTAACCCGACCCGCAAGATTTGGGTTTGTTGCACAGAACCATATGAGAGGCCATCATTGAAAATTGTTTGAATAAAGCCCTTAAGTATTTTTGGAAAAGTGCATGCTCCTCTTTCAATCACCAGCTGTCAGTCAAACTCTTGTGTAAGCCAGTTGAGAGAAAAGCAAAATAAACATCTTTTACATTGAGAAAAGCCTTAAGAGACATTTTTATTTTTTCCTTTCAGTGAAGAAATACGCTCCGTTCTGATATGCCTGATGCTATTGCATAATTTATGCTATCACAAACACACACACACACACACACACACACACACACACACACACACACACACAACTGCCAGTGGCTCCTCATAGGACACTGATTGGTCCACGCTCTGTGTTTTACCTATATCATTACTCCATGTGAGTAAATTATAATCATGCTACCGCCTATATATCAAATCATGCCGATCATAATGAAATACTGTTGATCATGTTGATGATATTGCTGAAATGATTATGATGACAATGATACAATGATGATGTCAGAGGGCGTTAACTCTATATGTGTATAACTCCATATATGTGTTAGAGAGCGGAAGGGCAAACTACGTTTCAACTGCATTTCGAGACAAAGACAGTTCTTCGGTTTAAGATGGGTTTCATTCATTTTTCTGCTCTGGATTATTGGACATAAACATAAACACATTACTTAAAGCCTGACAAGATGGGTATTTGCTTGATCAAGTGACATTGTGATAACTTATTGTTTCTGAACTGCTGTTTCCAAGGTTTTTCCAAGCGTCTTCACCATATCTAAGCAATAAGGGAGGAGAGGGCAGTACTGTATCGTCAATAATGTACTGTTCAAGGGTGTTGTTAGGCCCGACGCGCAGCAACAGGGACCACAAACACATTATTCACCGCTGCCATGTTCATCAAAAGCCATTGCCCACAAAATATCAAAGTTTACACGAAACATATGTAAGCTATTTTATTGTGTACGTGAACAGCTGGGGCTTTTATTGTGGAGGGAAAATTGGAACGCGAGGAGAGAAGGATTTGTTCGAGTGAAAAGGGAGACAAGACTAAAATGGTTGCCGTCTTGTCTCACCTAGCGGAGCAGCGTGTTGTTATTTTATTATTTTTATACAAGTATAGGCGCAAGAGAAACGCTCGGCTACACATGTTTGGTAAATGTCAAGCGTGAAGTGACAACTAACGGTTGCATAATTTAAATCTACCTGTTATTTTGAGTGCGCACAGATATGGAACGCTGGTTAATGTAAACAGGCTGTACAGTACTTTATGTCTGAATAAACTACACCCTGTGACTCACTCTCAACCAATCAGAATGCTTGATTTGATCCAACCGTATTATCAACAACTGTATGGATCTGCATGGTGAGATGGCTCTTCGTGGCTTACTATGTTTTTTTGTGATTTTGGTGAACTGACATTTAAAGTGTCTTATCAGAGCATTGCCATACCCATTTTACATTACACCATGTTTTACAGGTGTCTCCTATCCTCCAGCTAGACAAAGAGTACACAGTCTACCATTATTTGTGCAGCAAATTACCTCAGCTTTTTTTCAGCAGCTGTGGTTGCTGGGGGAACCATGATACAATTTCCCAGCTTCTCGGGGAAGGTGCTATTTAGCCAATTTTGTGAGATAAGATTCGCTAAGACGACGAACATGAGCGCGCACACACTTTCACACATGCGTTTGGTTTCAGCCCAGAAATGTGATTGCCGCTGACAACTGCGAGCAGGCGCTTCGGGCTGGTTGCCCACTCTCTGTACTGGCCACAGTGGAATACCTGTCAGGCCTGGTTACCGGCATTGCTATCTAGCCACGGCACTCTCCCCGTATTTGGGAGCCTCAGCAGAGGAAGAGTCTGTACTTCTGTGTGCATGCGCGTGAGATCCAGATCTCAGTGCAGACGATGAAACACGATAAACGCAGTCGCTTGGGGAGGACCACCTTCTCAGAGATTCTGCCGTCTAGATTTGCGATGCAAATTAGAGACTTGAATTGAATTCTATTCTGAGAAGAAAAAAAAAGCACATCACATGGTTTCTATACCCCCACGACTCGTGTACGCGGGCGAGCCACAGTGTTGTTAATGTCTCACTCAGGAGAAGAGCCCGTCTTTGCCATAATGCTTCTTAGAGTCTTTAAGTGCTGTGTTGAGAAGTCACACTGGAATACTTGTGTTCTGAGTACTTTAATGCAGTTCTGCATGGATAACAAAAACAACTAACAAAACCTTTGCTGCCAAATGTAAAAAAAACAAAAATACATGACAAAGATAGTGTGTTTTCAAAAGGGAAATAATTGGTGTTGTTTGTTTTTTTTTTAGCTTTTTGTGTCATTTCCCCGCTACTTGTTAGGTTGACTATATATGGAGGTTAGACATGTCCTCTAGGATAGTTCCTAAAAAAATATTATGTAGGGTAGCGAAACATTAATAGGATGGATAGTGCCTCCCGTGACATATCAGTTTAATGTACAATGCTATCTGTAAAGCAGAAATGAACTGCTGCTCGTGATAACCACAAGCTGATTCAAGAAAAAAGAAAACTTGCATGAAAAAGAAAAACTGCATCCTTTTTAATGATTTGCTATAATAAATAATAATGCTTCATTTTGTATTCTTCTCCTTTTATCTCTTTCAGATGGAATAATCAACATGGTCTCATGGGAAGTTGTCTCAAGTAGCTTTACGGGCCACGTAGTTACCGTTGGACGCCTGCAGTTAGGTTCAGGAAACCTAACCTTGGACTCCAAATAACACATCACAAACATCCATAACAGAACTTGGTCTGAGCAGAGCATCATTATTTCTGCCTGTGTGTTTACATTGCAGTCAGTACAGACTACAAGGCATAAAACGATGCCAGAAGCAATAATGATGGGTTATTGCACACCAAATGACTTACACATTGCAGTGTCACACCGGGCTGGAATGATAGGGAACGGGCTGCCCAGATTTGAATTATACTTGGGTTGAATAGATGATCGTTTGAGTTAATGGAGATTGCAGAATCAATACATGAAACACTCATGTCCAGGCTACCTCGCTGTGAATTAACAAACTTTATAATAAAAGTTGGATCTTTGAAATATATATATATATATATATATATATATATATATATATATATATATATATATATATATATATATATATATATCTTTCAATTAGTTTGGCTGCTCTGCATTTTGCTCCATTTCTCTCGTCAAGAGAAATGAGCTCCTCCAAATGGCCGTCTGGCAGCGGGCTTTCCAATAAGGAGTGATGAGTGATGTGCAATGTGCAAATTGTCCCACATTGGATCAGACTTATTGATTTCTGAGTGTTGGCACTCGGATCTTTTGAGCTCTGTGCTACTGCGGCAAAATGATTACTTTTTCATCATCCCATTGATATTTCATCATTATTGTCCTTCTCCTTCCTTCCCTTCCAAACTACTACTGCCAACTGCCCCTTCTGAGAAGCAATTATGCTAAGGATGTCTATCATTTCCCTGTTACGAAACTGTCCATGTGCCAGGGCTCCTTTAGATCACAGAGATGTTATATTTGTACCACAGATGGCAGTTCCACCTTTTTTACTCGGAGCTGTTTGAGCTCCGAGAGTTGTTTTCGAGCTCGGGTGCTTCACCCATTAGCCATTCAGTGACACTTCCCGCTTGTTTGTGCTGCACCCTTCCTGCTCGCTGATGCGTTTGCTGCCAAAAGGACTTCCACTTAAACAGAATAATGATAATGTTTGTCACATCCTCCTTGCTGAGGTAAATATAAAGATGCATCGCCATCAATATTAAAATTCTAATGACAGGTTGGAAAGGTACAATGTGCACTTTTTAAAAGAACACCGACCTTGCTTACAGCTATGCCTGTGGGATTCATCATAGCGGTTTACTGCAACAATATGCATCATGATAACAATTACATTGAACATTAGGCTGAAAAAGAAATCGGACTATTGCGAAGCAAAAAGGGGAAAGGAGAAACGAAGAAAAAAGAGAGCAGTGTATAAAAATAACTGCTCGTACTCGGTCTTCAGAGTGACGCCGGTAGTAGATCGTCCCATCTGGAGGTGTGGTAGGAGGCGTGTTGCCCTGACAAGAGTATTTGATGTGTTCGTGGGGGGGGAAAGGAGTCTGCTGAACTGCACAGAAGCATCACGTCACATCACGACAGCCGATAAAATGAGGGAAGAGCATTGAGTCAAAAAGCTGAAAAAAAGATTAATCAAGGCAGAAGCTGTACATCAAAATCTGCCTTTTTTTAAACAGTTCCTACAGACAACCTTTCCTATTGGAAATTGCCATTTGGTGTCCTATAAGTAAAAGTAAAACTCTTGAGCAAATAAAATCACCAAGTTACACTTCAGCAGGAGAAATGGCTAAACTCCACATCTTTCCCCCGTTCTTCTCTGGTATTCTTTGCAACATTAATACTAAAAAAGCGGTGGAGTTCCGCCCCGTAAATGTGGCAGGGAGGCATCACGGTGGCTCAGGAGCGTCTCATCCATTGGCGGTTCGATTCTGGCTCCAACTGGTTATATACATAAGTGTCCTTAAGCAAAAACACCTTCCTTCAAATTGCTCCCACCTGCCTGTTTCGGTGTGTGAATAGGGAGTCACTGTGAAGTGCTTTGTCCTGCTGAGGTAGAAAAGTGCAGTCCACTTATTGTTGCAGTGGTGGATAAATCAAGATTCAGGTTGGCAGGATACGTTCAGACAGCAAAACAACAAGGTATGTTTGGGATAGTCAGCGTGTACAACATGCACACAGATGGACTGAATAATAGAAATCCAGACAAACTCTAAAGCTTCAGCCATTGTTTCTAAAAAAAATCGCGAATGGTTTGCATACCCATGCTAGATACTGATCATCTCCTCAACCACAAGGGCTATTTGAATCATTTCAAAAGGTATTATTTACAAAATAAAATTGGGAGATGAGTGAAGAGGTTTATATATATATATATGTGCTACCGGTATATTTATTTATTAGAAAAAACAGAAAAACTTCCAGGATGTATTCAAATGACGCATATGAAAGCTTTTGTCCTACTATAAATAGCACTATGTGTGAACGGTATCTGTACAAAGTTTGACTTTAATTAAGTGGGGTTAAATATTTTCAGTAATTCATTTAGTGCACACTTTGCGAGCGAAACATTTTGTAACGGATGCGCGGGGGAGTGCAATACATTGTATTATTGCACTCCGCCGCGCATCCGTTACAAAATGTTTGTTCGTGATCATTGTTTCGAAACTGTGAAAAGGTCTGTAGTGTAAATGTCACATCTTACTCACACAGGAGCCAGGAGTCACTACTCAGTGCAGTCTGTAAAGCACCTGTAGCATATGCTTGTATGTTTTTACATTATTGTCCCAACGTTGCATGTTGCTGGACAACTTTAAGCAACGTTGCACTGGCTGCTGCTTTTTACCCACTTCATAGGAGTGGAGATTACTGGTTGTCATAAGTGTGGGCATTTTTCACACAATAATAAAACTCCTTCTCAACATCCTCATCCTCAAGAACCTTTACAACCTTTACAACAGCATGCTCCACATAACGTGGTTGTTTGATCATCATAAAATAAGCATTACAACGAAAGCTGCATATGCCTGCAGCATTTAATCTCAGCAAATGTACATTTGCCATGCTGCTGAACACTGCCACATCTAAAGGGAACCCGGCGTTGTCGAATGAATTTGCATGAAACAAATACTCATGTTCTGGTTAGTGCACTTGTTTTAGAAAAGCCAGACTATTTAGTTTGTGTATTGATTTGATGTATTTCGATGCTTTGTAAAGTAGATATTAATCATTTTGTGTCATGGATTGCAAGACTCCAAAGTTTAATCTTCCAACAAAACACATCCGCCGCTGTTGGTTTTCACTGATTAACTTGCAGCGTCTTCAAAGAACAGCAGTAAACAATCAGTGAAATCACCTTGTGCCTCGATTGCTTGCAAGCAAACTCTCTCATTCCTCGGTACATGCTTGGACTCCACTGTGCTCTAAAAACGCCAACGCAAACGCCAAAGCATTGCATGTAAGTATTGCATAGTTGTTGTTTTTTTTTTTTTTTACCTTTCTGTGACTTAGATCCAGTCTGATGTTATTTTGTCAACAAAGTACTTGAGTTACTGGAATCTGGTTAAGAAGTACCACATTTTGTTCTTAATGTGTGTCATCAGTCAAACAAGCTTGAATGAGTTACTTTAAAAAGAGATTGATTTCATTTTGAATTTACATAAAATGGGAATAATTTTGCCATCTACTGTTCTGCACAACAACATGGGACATTTGATGACAAGCACCTCCTAAACAGTCATTTTTCTGCAGTACAAATGGGCCTATTGAGCACCTGTTGAGCATCTCTTTCTGGGTGGATAAGCAGCCATAAACACTTCCTATCACAGTGCCTGGAATGATTGTACCCCGTGTATTATACCAGAGTATCTGCTAACATTAACATGATGCACACTGCATAACTTATTTAGCTGTGTGGGAACGCTGCTGCTTGATTTCTCACTAAGACCAGGAAAGTGAATCACATCGCTCCAGTTCGAAAGGCCTTGGCACTGGCTTCCTGTCCAGCAAAGAATTTACTTTAAAATCCTACTGCTGGTTTATAAAGCACTGAATGGTTTAGGGCAGGGGTGCCCACACTTTTTTGGCTTGCAAGCTGCTTTTAAAATAACACAATACATACATTTTTGGTCATTCCATTTTCCTCTGATGACTTGCACTAAATGAAACCAGCAGGGTTGCATAGTCCAGTAGCCCCCGGTAGCCAGCCTCACGCAGACTTCCAAATGGTCATCAGTCAAGCTGGAACGGTGTTTGGACTTGATATTTTTCCTGTGGGAAAAGGCTGACTCGCATAAATAAGTAGAGCCAAATAGTTTGTCAAGAAGGGAGCATATTTCCTCATTGGGTACTTTTCCTCTGTGAGAAAGTTCCCCTTTATTGTCCATGAGCTCTGGACTTCAGCTCGATGTCAGCCTGTCGTGTCAACATCTCCGACGAGTTCAGGTAAAACAGCGTTTGCAATTTTTGGTGCGAGTCGATCAACCCCAATCTCTTCCCGAAATAGGTAGCACATGAATGACGCGACTGGCTCGAGTAAAGCAAAGTCTTGAAAGCGTTTGTCAAACTCTGACAGACACTTGTCAAGCTGCTTTGTGTCGCGCACACTGTCAAGTTGCACACACGCCTTCCGTTGCGTCTCCAGCTCTGGTGCCATGGTTTAGAAAGTTCCCCAAATCATGGCGCTGCAGCTTTGAGGACAGGTGTTGCATTTTTCGTTTGAAAGCATTAAGTGAGCTGATCATGTCAGCCACGGTTTTGTCTTTCCTTGCAGCTCTTTGTATTCTGCATGTTCAACAACATGGAGAAACTCCTTCATCTCCGGACGGAGCTCTCGAAATCTCTGCAGGAATTTCCTCCTGCAAGCCATCTTGCATCAGTGTATCGCAAGAAGTCAGCGTGGTCACAGTCAGCCTTCTCCAGATGCACACGAAACCGCTGTCTTTGAAGAGCTCTCGCTCGAATAGAACGGGCGATCTTCGTTTCCACATCCCTGCTCTCTTTAATGTTTAGCATTGTAGCGCACAATGCTTGTTGGTGTGTTATGCAGTGGTGATTAAGGACGTCGAGGAAAACATCGTCCTCCCTGAACTTGGCAATAAATCTATTCAAGCGGCCGACTACTGAGGGGCACACCGTCCGGGATTATTGACATGGCATGTGATCTACCCGCACTACCTTTGCGATCGACGCATTGGGCACCACTGGTTCAGGACCTGAATACATTTGTGATCTGCTGCTACCTTATGAACTATCACGACCGCTCAGGTCGTCTGGGACGGGTCTACTTTCTGTTTCTAAACATGGAGAAGCAGCGTTCAGCTTTTCTGCTTTTCCACATATCTGGAACAAGGTCCCTGAAAGCTGCAGGTTTGCTGAGACCCTTAGAGACCTTCAGAGACCCTCAGCTTCTTTAAATCCAGATTGAAGACTTTTTGCTTTGCTGTCGTCTTTAATTGAACCAGATTCAAGAATATGAATCAATTTCAGCATCTCACTGCTGCATTTTATTTCTTAAACTGCACTGCAACTTTTATTCTATTTTTTTTGCTTCTTGGCTTTTTAATGATTTAATGAATGTTCATAATTGTTTTCAAATCTTGTTTTCTTCTGCATTATGTTGTGATGCATTTATTGGTTGTATGTGAAGCACCTTGAATCGCCTTGTTGAAATGTGATATACAAATACATTTGCCTTGATGTTTTAGCATTTAGGTAAGAAGAAAATATGCATCTATACAGTACAAATTATATATATAAATATATAATTTGATATCAGCCATAAGGTGTCTGCCTCCACTATTTAATAATGAAGAAATGCCTCGGCAAATAAATAATATAATTTCAAAAAGCTTGTAGAGAATACCTTCTTGAAACACTCTTCATATAAATGGAGAAATAATTGTGTTTCCCCTCTTTCCGTGTGGGATGTGTGATGTCATTGGCACTTAGAGTCAGTGTAATTAGATGCCAGAGATATATGCCTCACCTGGGGCGTCTTCGTCCTCTCTTTCTCTGTTGGCCTGCTGCACACGGGCGTTGGGAGTAGAAGGTTCTGCTGAATGATTTATGCCGTTCCTCAGTCCATTAATGTCTCCTTTTTATGTGTCCATTTGGCATAGTGGCCACTTCGCGCACCTCGTTTAGACCGGATGCGGTTAGGACAGTGCGAGAGCCCCGTGCTGATTCATGAAGCTCAATGACAAGAGAGAGGGGAGGATGTTTTTTTGTAATGTTATGGAAAATGCGGTCATTAAATTACATTTAGTATAGCCCAAAATGATCCTTAGAGGGCTTTACAATCTGTACACATACAGCATCCTCCGTCTCAGGACCCTCACATTGGTTCAGGACAAACTCCCAGCATTCCCTAAGCATACACTCGCAGCATAAGATGCTATAGTTAAACAACCCTGCTAGTCCTACTTCCTGCGTGCTGTTAAACAACACATACAGGAGGTTACATGTGTTTTTCTGTGCATGTTATATACATCTCCACGCATGAGTGTGTATGCAGGCATCTGCACGAGTGTGTGCAACTGTGCAGACAGCCGTATATTTTGGATTAATGCAATACAAGCTCATTTCACACTTGGCAGTGAGGGGAGACTTTCTAATTTTGTGGACTTTAATTTCCCAAAATCCGTTAATGTTCCGTCAATAAACTTGACACAGTATGCTCATTTTATGCAAAAGCGGTTCAGCTTCCCAACGTTTTCCTGTCGTGTCCCCTTTCTCAAGCCGACAAAATTGACTGCCGCCCACTCTCTGTGAATTACATGTTTTATCAAGCGTTATCAATTTTGTATGGTAACAAAATAAGGAAAACGCTATTTTATTTAAACATGTGACCAAAAACACAAACTGTGTGTCTTCTTTCACCTTGGAATCATTTGTAGACACTATAGACGGAAGACTCTCCTGATGCATTGACTGTGTGCTGTCATAACGTTCTTCCTTGAGGCTAAAACTAATCTCTTTTTTTTTCAATTATTTTAACATGAGCACCGGGAGGTCTTTCTCACTCCCCACGAGCCCCAGAGACACATAGCACAAAAAAACTGGCCTTACAAGTCAATATAAGTACATTGTACTTGTTTAAAGCATAATTCAACTATAACTATTAAACATAAACCATAAGTATGACTTGAGAGGACTAAAAAGTGACTTGAGAGTAATGGAAATATACATTTTCGAATTGTTAGCGTGATGCTACACACGATTAGCGCACCTTTCTGGAAAACTTACGACCAAATGAATCTGCCAAAACCACTTTCAGACCACTTGCATAAACCACCAAATATCACCGATGCAACCTAAACCGATATGCAATGATATGCATAAAAGTTACAAGATGCTGATATGTATGAACTAGGGCTGTGAAATGATTACAATTTTTAATCAGATTAATTACAGGTTTCTGTGGATTAATCATGATTAATCACATATTACCGATATTTTCGGTATATTTTTGTAAAAACACAAAGATTTATGATAAAAGACGGATATATACGTTGTCATTTATACATTGGGCTGCTGTTGTAAACAATGCAACTGCAGGCCGTGAGGTGAACCCCGTTATCGCTTCATCCCGCTCCACAGTCCATGAAATAGTTTTTAAATGGGTGCTAGATATGAGCACTTTTAAGTCCACTTGGAAACCACACTAACTTTCAGCCAAACGTGCCTCCAATGTTTCGGCCGTGTGACCGTGTTCACTCTTGGTGACGGCGGCTGTTTGAAACATAACCGGAACATGGAAGTGTCCTCGTAAAAGCTGCAAGTCAATGTTAAATACATACACACGCGTGTTTACCGAGTAAATCGACGGGCAAATTCAGCTGAAAGTCGCCCGTTCAACCGAAACTCTACCTGTTGCTCCGAAACAGTTGTAACATTGATTCTGACCAGCAAACATGCAACAACAAGACATTTTGGAAGTATACAGGAAGTATGAATAAAAGGAGAGTAAAAAGTTGCGGGGTGAGAGTCGTACATAACTGATTTTGTGCTTCTTGAATGTTCTCATCAGACATCATCGGATATGGAATCTGTGACGATGAAAAGGCCCATTATTGCAGAAATACAAAGGTCATACTAAAATCCATAAGATCAGGCTTATTGTTTTAAAAGTCTTGGCTGCCGTCATCTTAATCATCAAAATGCTGCGGCATATGTAGTAGATCCTGTTGCGTGCCCTTTAATGGAGCAACACTACTGACACAGCTTATCAATGGACGGCGGCGTGCAGTTTACAAAGTGATATGTAACTAAAGCTGCCGAGCCAACTCCCGATGTTGATGTTAATGGAGCTTGCATCCCCACACAGGTGTTTTCAGTAATTGCATGTGATTAGACCTCTGCTCAGGTTGTTGAAGAAAAGTTCACCATAATAACACCAATTATGACTCCATTAAAATGTTGTGCAGGTTTTAAAGTGAATTTTCAAAGTCGTCAAATTAAACATAGAGCTGTTATGTGGATACGTTCGAGAGGATGTGACTATGCTATTAATAGAGCGCCAGTACCAGTGAAACATCGTCTCACTGAGGATTGCCACCTGGGATTGTATTTAAGCAATTGGTCTTGTGGTTCACACGCACTTTGTGGCATTTTTAATCATCACCCTGGGCGTAGAGAGAGGAGCGTGACACTCCACCGCTAAATGGATGGACCATAGAAGCAAACCCCTTACACGTCCGTTCTCTCACAAAACCTTTATAGCCCTAAACTATCCCCCCCCCCCTCCTCCCTTAATCCAGCCTTCAAAACAACAACGTAAGCAAAAAGAAAGAGCAAATACGAGCAAATATGACTCAGTGAGTTGTTGATCTCACACTGTTAGACCTCATTAAATGCAGCAGAGGCAATGTTTTATTGTTGAGGTTTCAGCCTCTTGTTTCCTTCTACTTAACCTTCATTAAATTGTTGCTGTACACGGTGTCGTGGCACTATAATTCAAAACATGTGCGAGAAAATGAGGTGCATGTGTGTGAGTTTAAGATGGACACACTAATAAAAAGGTCTTTAGTTTTATTTAAAAGCTTAATTTACAAGGTGGTGAGAGGTTAAAGATCTAAACAATATACTTGCACAAGTCTTCTCTCCTGTTATCATGTCACAGGACATATACATTTTCCCACAATCTGTCAATTTTGAGCTCTGGAGATTTCATTTTCTGATTACATATTGTGCTTTAGAAACTGCTGCATTAGAGGGCATACTGGTCGTGTGAGACAAGATAATAAAATGTCAGTATGAAGTAAAAAATAATACAAAATTGAACCTTACATGAGAATTGGGACCATTTGTTTTTAAGTTCAATTTCACAAAATTGTGTTTGTTTGAATACTGTAAGTCTTCTGTTTTACTTTGGGTGTATAAGCATTTACCCCCAAAGAGGTATCACATAAAACACTGTTTAAATGACGCACAATTACTGTTTCATAGTGATTATCTGTCGTGAAATGGCATCACGTCATGTGAACTTCTGCAATGTGAACACAAGCTTCTGATCCACATCAAATACAAATCTTTATTTAAAAGAAGTATTTACGCTTGTTTCATATTGTATCTCTCGTCTTTGATTTGAAGTTATTGAGGTGTTCAGTTGCCGGTTTTTGTTCTGCCTGAAATCCTATCATGTTGTGTTTATTTAGTATTCTACATGTTTGGTGTAATCAGGGCATTGGGCCCCCTCAGCAAAGCCAGTATTAATCAGATGTGCTTGATGTGTTCCAAATCAGAAGCTGGATCCTCCAAAAAAGGACCATTTACATCTAGAATGTAATAGAACAAATTTGAGATCATCATCTGGGGGAGTGTGTTTGTGTAAATGCAAGCACGACGCATTGTGCTACCGGAGCAATCAGACCACATCTGAAGGTGGCAAGCGTTGATATCAAAACTCAGACACCATTTAAACTCATCATGTTGTGCTTCTTGGGCTGATTGGATTGCTTTCCAATCTCAGGAAAGTGAAAGAAAAGTCTAAATGCATCCAAGAATATTTAATCCAAATAGAGGTAATCTGAAATAAATCAACACCTCAAAGACAACTCGGTCATCAATGCTTTTCTTGAATACTTATATAACGTGTATTTGTATTGAACTCCATAAACATGTCCGGTTGATTTGTTTTGCCTTGCCTCTATAACTTAAACCCTATCAAAACATCTGTAACGATGTGCTGTGATGTTTTGTGCTAAGTTAAAAAAAAAAAAAACATTATTTAATGGATATACATTATCCAGCTTGGTGATAAAGATTTTATGTGGCTGGCAATCATCTATGTTTTATATCTATTTTATTTGAGAAATCTGAACTAAGCTAGTATTTGTAATACTATACAGTGGAGCTTTGGGAATCTCAGGCAGCATGGAGATGTAATAAAAAGGCAGCTCTCCCACACAGGCCTAATTGAAATTCTTCACTGTTTGCCGAAAGTTTATCAGTCAGATTTTATTATTTGCTCCCATTTTGTGTCTGAAAGGATGTATTTTTCAGCAGAAGAACATTGTCAGAAAGAAACGATGCATCTTACACTCATGAGAGTTGAAGTAAGTCTGTGAGGAAGTAGGCAACTAATAGTCTTAACTTGTGAGAAATTATCCGAAGCACTTAAAGCAACAATGACAGCTGGCAGTCACGTCCCTCTCTGACTTTGTCAAACTCTCTGACAGGAGCTGAGCTGCAGTTTTGACTCAGTTCTCATGACCGACTTGACACTTCCCACTCAGTTATTTATCCTGTCTCATGGTGCAGAAAATTACTTCAGAGCCCCCCCGTGTTAAATGCATGTTTGAAAAGTGCTACGGTTTTTAAAAGCCGTCATTAGACAGAAGTTTGTGTTACCAGGTAAGTATGAATTATAATAAAGTATTTGTCTAGCACCTTCCATAAAGGGCAGTACAGTTCAAAGAGCTTCACAGATGGATGACAAGCAGAAAATAAGTGTGGACTGTTAAACATAGTTTACAATTTTATAATTAGGACGAATACACATTAGTCAACGCAGTCCAGTTCCCTTCTATAACCTTAAAAGTTGGTGACTACAAATTTAGTTTGAACCCGATTGATCTGGAAAGCGTTGTGCAACATCCAGACATTATCTAAAAAGGAAAAATCAATTTGTCCTGTGTCATCTGAAAACACGGCCACATACAGTTGTGTGTCATCCGCTCTGAAACTATGGAAACCGATGTGATGTCTCATGTAGACATCACCAAGGTGAAACACATAGAGATTAAAAAGAAGTGGACCTAAAATCGATGCTCGCGGAACCCCATCGGCTATTTTAGATGTTTTGGAGTTATCACCAACTGCAACCAGGAGCTTAATGCCTCTCACCATGAATAAATTATAATAAATTATATATATATATATATATATATATATATATATATATATATATATATATATATATATATATATATATATGCCTCCAATCAACAGACCCACAGATGTAGCAGCCCACTTGTGACTGGGATTTTATTCAGTTTGCCAAATAGCCAGTATATGCCTAAAAGAATATAACATAACACAACCATACCTGCGTTAGATGTACAAGAGTCATCCAAAAGGTCCATCTCTTTTCTCTTATTCACCCCCAATTCCTGTTGGGTGTTTGGGGTCCTTCTTGCTGAAATTGTCATGGCAGTGTTCTGGTTGACACATATTCTCAATCAGAGATAATTGAGAAGGAACACTGTGTGCAGGTGGAAAAGCTGTGTTTTACTACCCTCGAACATAATCTATCACCCCTGTGTCCACACTACTAGGTGTGGTTGGACGTGTGTTTTTTTTGCACCTGTACCCACATCTGTCGGTACCATCACGGTGTACTGACACGCCACGTCCATTACTGCAGTTTTACCACTGAAGTCAGCAAAAACATGAATTTCAGCTGGTGTTAATTTGCACTCCAAAGAAGACAGAAGCAAAAAGTCCATGAAACCATAGGCGTCTATATGACAAGCATTTATATATCCTACAGTCAGATATGCTGAATACAAGCGTTTCACGTAGAATCATTTGAATAAGCTCTTCTCTTGGAAGTGACATTTTGGGGTAAATTTATGGAGATGGGCTTTCTTTTTTTAATATTATGAGCATTAATCTATAAGACTAGATGGGTAAGCAATGGTTAGTCAGAGAAATGTCTCAATGTCTGACTGTAATCCCAATTTTATTCAGTACATTTATTGCATGACCGATCAGTGACCCCCCGAATGCAACTCCAGGCTCCTTTTGCGTGTTCTCTTAAAGTCATGTTATTTCCATTTTTATCAGTCCGTCAATCATTCTTCTTTATTAGAAAATGTATATTAATATAATCTATATTAGATGCAATTCATCATGAGAGAGATGACTTTTAATTCCAACCTCAATTGGATTCTGACTCCATCCTCTTTGGCTCAGCCGCGATATTGTTCGGTCATTATTCATATTTATTTGCATACAATGTGTAAATGGATGTGTTTTAACGCGGCTGAATTGATGTAGTATTATTATGTAACGTCAGCATGCTCTCTGATTCTCTCACCTCTTTCCCACATACACATTATACCCACAAATAGCTTGACCATTTTCTATGTTGAAGCAAGATCCAGAGTGAGTTCTCCAGAGAATAGGCTCTAGCGGGTGCATTACCCAGCAAGCTTTGGGTGAGTAAAAGGTCTCAATATCGTGGAAAAGTCACAGGAGCTGCTAATTTGAACCAAGGCTCCATGTGCGTGAAATAAATCTCTTTTGGTTTCCCTCCCTCTCCCCTTTTATGTAGGGCACCAATTGCCTGACCTCCAGATGACCTTGGATCGAATGCACCATTGTTATCTAAGGCTCCACCAGTCCAGCGAAACCCCTCATTCAGACTGTTCAGCTGCCAGTCAATCCACCCCTTTCTTTTCAGAAAGATGAGACACATCTGGAATGTTGTACACAATAGTATGTAGAGCCTTCTCCCTTCACTCAGCACTTAACTCCCATTGCCAGAGTGTCCTCTGTGAAGGATAACAAAAATGCTTTTGTATTTGTGGTGTGCACAGTGTGTGTTTGTGTGTGTGTGTGTGTGTGTGTGTGTGTGTGCGGGCTGTGTGTACAGTTCACCCCCTGTGTTTGTTCGGTTGCTGTCGACGGTCTTCAACTTCAAGGGTGATAATTCATATCATGGATGATTCATTTAACAAACAGGATTGTGAATGGGTTCTGACTTCCTGGTTGAAATTAAACAAAGCAGATCTGAAAACGAGGGGAGAATAATTATTGTAATTCATGAAAAGCTGTTGGTCTACTGGTGTGAAGGGTATTTTATTAAATATTCTAAACTGTTTTTGATCATTTATGAGACATTCCAGGATATGGGAGATGCATAATGGGCCTTTTTCTCTTCTTGTCATTCAAGATAAAATATAAAAATGTTCTGGCCAAAGGGAGTGCTCATTAGAATTGCTAATCAGTTTTAGTTAGCCCCCATGCTGGGTGCCAGCAATATTGACACCACAGATGGCTTTAACATTTTGGTATTTTAATGGGCATGATATGAAAAACTGTGATGGCAGTTTTCCCATTTGAATGCGTCCGAAGCAAACTCCCTCCTCTTAGTTCAAAGATGGCTGCTGATGTGATGAACCCCTGTTTTCAAACGTCAAAACAATTAGCCGGCCAAGTGCCGCCGTAACAGATCTACAACAGAACCGTGTACGGCGGGAGAGCCAGTGGATTCATCCTTTTTGTGGAGGCACAGGAACTGGTCACCTGCCGCGTTTAATGCTGCGAACGGAGGTCGTGTGAGCCGTTTAGAGTTTAGTGGTCACACGGAGTCTGCTGCTAGCACGCTCCTGTCTGGTCAAATTAAAAAAAAATAAAATAAAAAAGCCCTCCAGCAACCACTCTGAAGTATCACCAACACTGCGAGAGACTTAATGTGAATCTGTGACTCAATGTTTTAAACAAAAAATGTTCACCTGAATGTAAGAAGGGATTTAAAACTGTGATTTGAAATGCAGGAGAACCCTAATCTAAGGTAAAATGTAAATTAACAAATGAGTGAACGCAAGATTATTTTTTAAACTGTGCTTTAAAATCCATATTTTGCTCCATCATCAGAATACATCACTGTCTTTAATTATTTGATGATCATCAATCTTGGTTTTCTCTGTGTAAAAAAAATAAATACTGCCATTTATTCGTAGTCTAAAACAACTTTAGGATTAAACAATAGCATCTATTTCAGTGTAAAACTTTATTGATTACTCCATTGCCAGACATCCTAATCAATCAAGAGCTATAATCCATCACTGACACATGAACAATGCATGAATTAATTTGAAGGAATGCATTTATTTTTTCCGAGCACCCGCAGGCAATTATTGAAACAACTGTCAGCAAGTTCTCAAACGCTGCAGTAGAACTCTTATCAGGTCCATGTCCGTGTCCTGAAGATGAATCAAAAGTACAGCTCCTGGCTCTGAAAAGCTTAGATCATAGGAATACATCAGTAAAAGTTTTGCAGTTTACGGTGCACACATTGACTATAACTTTGTCTAAAAGCAGTGTGGATAAAATAGTGTTTAGAAAATATTATATAATAAACTAATTGTATTAGTAGCATTCAAGCCACAAACAATAATGCTTAACTTTAAAGCCAAAGTGGCACCGATTCATATGGAAAAGGTGTTTGCTAAGAATAGCCTGTCGTACATTCAGTTGAAACTAAAAAACATTAGCACTGATTGTGTTTATTGATTGTCTCTGGCCATAAATATGTGATACTATCGAGGGAAATATCAGTCAACATTTAACACGGCCCTTCACCTCATCCTCCAGCTTCTGGTTTCTCCATGAACCTACAGGAGTAATGTTCAGGAATGAGCTGACAGCCACACGGCATGACTCTACAACTCTTAATTTATTAGTACGCACATTTTAAACATGTGTTTACGGTGTGTTTGCCAGTTTCCAGTCAATGGTTGTCATATAAGTAATGTGCTTGTTTTGTTTCACAGAGTAGATGGTTGTGGAGGGAAAAAGCTGAAATCAAGAGCTCAGTGTGATGGATTTCTGATTTAAAATTGAATAAAAACAATGATTATTTCCTTTGATTCTTTGCTGGGGGGAGCGTAGCTTGTTCTTCATGTTGATGTAGTTTTCCAAAGGGAAACAAATGATTTGTGTGTGTTGCTGGTGCTGGTGCGTGCCGGTGTGTTTGTCTGTGTGTTATAAAAATAATACATCATACATGAGGGCAAAGCTGCACTCCATATTTCAAAACCCGCTCAGTGCTCCTGTGTCACTTCACCCTCTGCTCGACAGAGTTAAATGATGGGGAGGAAAGCAGATCAGCTTCCAGTTATGAAAAGAAATCACCTTTTTAATTTACCATGAGATGTCTCTCAGCGCTCTCCGGCATTTCTTTCTGCTTCATTTGCACTCTGCTGTCTCTTTTTGTTGAGCTCATCAGTTTTTGCCCGTGTCAAAAGCTCCTCTTTTTAATGGATTTTAAGCTAAAAGATTTTCTATTTACGATAAGAGGATGCTCTTAGTCTTTAAACGCCCAGTTGAATGTTGATGGGGGTATTTTTGCACCGTTTTTGCCTTCGTTTGAGTATTTGAATGATTTGCTCTTCAGGAAACACACAAAAAATGACACAAAATATAGAAAGAAATAAGGTTTTTTTTTATCTGGTAACGTACTCTAACTCAATGTTGTAAACTTTAAACACTGCTCAACCTTGAATGACATGGACTCCTTTTCCTGCTCTCGCATCCCTGCAAGTGTGAAATAGTTTTTTAAAAAAAATAGCAGCGATATGAAGTGATACTTTATGAATATGGTTTTATATGGAGCTCATTGTAGTGTATCAAAATGCTGGAAGGCTACACGGCTACCTCTCAGTGCTGTCAATGCGAAATGATTTTCCTTTGGACTGATTCAAAGGATTTCATATTGTATTGATGCTGTGGGGCTGGAGCCTGCATGTGGCTGTGGTATTAAATGATTCCCCCCCCAGGTGTCCTGATATTACTATGCACAGCAGGTGGATTCCCGCAAACAACACAGGAACCATCAAGAATCGCGGGACCACATCCTGTCAGGATGTGCAGGTGTGGTTCAGTAGTGCGTGACACCACATTGTGTGTGAGGCTATTTGTTCCAAACAAGGTTAGTGTAGATGCAGCATGAGCATCACTTTTATTAGACCTGGAGTTTTCCCTCGTTAAAAGCACAGCAAATAACAACAATGAATGCTTTTCTTGATGTTTTCGCTCTTCTTCTGGCTGCCATAAGACTTTGAACAGATTTGTCATCCAATCACGATTCAAGGCGCCTGCCCTTTTCCAGTTCCCACCGACGACGGCTTCTCACATTGTGCTGTGGAACAAAGCAATGAACTCAAGCTCCATTTCATTCATTTATTTTGTCGGATATCAGGAGACCTTATCTTTTCTCATTGTGACTCTGGAAGACTTGTCTAGCACCTCTGGCTCTGAGATCCGGTCTCATTCATTTTTCTGCCAGGACGATGTTCGGTGACACACACTCGGAGCCATTCCAGGGATTGGATGGGTTTTTACACTAGCTTGGTTGAATCATCACCGCGGAGGACGGATATTTGCAAGAACATGTCTGGTTCCAATGTGAGGTACAAGCCTGTCTTTGTACAAATGTAAGGAGCATTTTCTAGAAGAATTGCAGATGAGCGAGTTTCACATTATTTCACATACACCAATGTTAAGCCGAAGGTAAAGATAATCATGTTTCAAAAGGACTTCTTCTCATGTATCTAATTTTACAGAAAATCTGCAAATTCATTTATATTTTCCCAATGCTAATTGTTGATGAAAACCACAACTGTTGCAACATGTTTGTTCCAAACTGCTATGGAAAAGTGTTTGAAATTAGCTCCAATCCCTCTTGCTTCTTCCAGATAGTGGTGGTAACTTTAGCTCTTGGGTGTTTTTAGAGCTGTCAGCGAAACCTAAACAGGAGCAAGCTGAATTTATTAAAAATGGGTGGCCATACACCTATAGGATCAGTACATTATCCAGGAGACTCTTGAGTTGATGAGGAGAGGATATAATTTAAAAAGAAGAAGAAAAATGAAATGTTTGTGAGTGGGGCGCAAAAATAATTACGGGAACCGGTGGCTCCTCCCGCTGCAAAACTGATTTCTTTTGCGAATCAGATTGTTTCCACAAATCACGCTGCCTCCCCATCCAAAATAGACGTTACAGTGAGTTTGAGGCAGCCCATTAATATGAGGACGGACTGCTACAGCTACTGTATTTGAGTCAAATATGAGAGCAATCTAAAAGAACTACCTCCTCATCAATAAACCACAGTGAACCCATCCATCTCTCCAGAGCGATGATGGATAGACATGGACCAGTCTAATTAAAGGATGAATTATGGAATGGACTCAATTCATCACGATACTGTCATTGCTATTAAATTCACAGTCAGTCCCATGTTTCCGTATCTGGGTTGTGCTGCTTTTCTGCATCTATCAATCATAAATCAAGGAAAATTAGTCCCAGCAGGGGATCTTTTGTAGTTTTTCTGGGCCGCACTTCTGGTCCAAAAAGTGATCTGCTTTAGGTGGTTGTGTTAAACCAATACTTATACTAGATAATCCCCAGTGTACACACTGCTAAACCTTCTCAACAGCATTTGGCAGCCGATATAGCATGAGAACAAACTTGGTGAGAGTATCGAATGTTCTCAGACAATCCTACACACACACACGCATTTGCACAAAGTGCACAGCCATGCGTTCATGCACAAACATTCACACGAGAGCTTGTTATGAAGAGTGTAGCCACTCCGAGAGCTGAGCTATTATTGATCGGTTTAGCTGTGTTGCATACACTGACACACACACTGCCCATCAAACAAAGAAATGGCAGTACGATTTTTGGAATGACCGCCTCTTAGCGAGGATTCTGCCTCACGGGTTTTGAATACACTCAGATTGAGGTCACGCAACAGTTTCTATCCAGAGAAAAAGGAGTGTGAACGAGGGCAGGACAAGGAGTCAACTGGTATGAATGACTAACACATTTGAGGCCAGAGGTGTCTCTTCAGTGTCCCGCTCTTCATTAGCGGACACAGCGATGTGGGCGACATAATGAGCGCCTTTCACAGGGACCCAAGCAAACGAGGCTATTAAATCACAAAACCACCACTGAGGCTGCTGTCAGTTCATGTCCACTGTGCTATACAAACTTAAGAAATACAAAATAAGTGTTTGTACGTGTATGTGCTCGCATTTCTGTGAAAGTGTGCGTTCATCTGCATGTTAAGTGGGAAATCTATTATACGGCAGAGCAAGGTCTTGTTGTGCACCTGAGAAAGAGAGGGAGGATGCTAGAGAAAGGCCCCGGGCCCCGTGCAGTGCTATTAGCAAGGCTGTTGAAGGAGTGGAGCACAGTTGAATGGACTACAGCAATCTTTGTTTTCCCCTTCACAAAATTATGCAAAGTCCACAATGGTTTAAATTTCTATCTTTTGCTAGATACTCACAGCATGCCTTTTTCAACAGCTTTGCAGCACCTTGAAAACAACTGGCACACATTTTGTGACTTACAATTTTAAACATCCATTTTCATATGTTCTTTCTTTGTCTTCTAAGGTCTTTACCTCAGCAAGCACTATCAAGCAACTAACCACAAATAGCAACACAAATCAATTATGCCTCTAGAAGGAGTATCCATTATTAGCAAGGCTTTGCTATAAAGAGTTTATCGTGATTGAATTTGCATCAAGAACAGCATGATGCATCAACAATTTACCTCGTGGGAGATTTATCAGAGCTTAAAAAGAGGAGGCAAAATCTATGCCAGCATATGGGAACAAGTCAGGAAAGTTAGTTTAGCTGGCTGAGCATGCACTATGTTGATTGCAGCAAAGAAAACAGTACAGTTAAGTTTTTAAGGCATTGTCTTCAAGTCGAGAATAATGACCACACGGTCATACCAGTGGCGGTCCGTGGTTTTAGACCTAGGCCTTCAATGAGTGCCGTATAGCCCACATCAATGGAGATAGGGGGGAAAGTGTCCCTGAAGTTACTCTCACAGACCAAAACCACACAATACACACCACGCTCATACATTCCACCATGTGTGGACCCACTCAGCAGCAGACACCCGACCCGCGGAGCCGCTCCCCGGGGACTCACCACACCGTCTCCCGTTCTTTTGAATGTCGTTTATAACACTAATGAATGGACTCAGGAGGCCTCCGTGTTCTACAAAACATCTCAGAAGGTCCTTCTGCACATATATTTTTTTCAAAGAATACCTTGTGGTTGTAGTTTTAGCATCTTTCTGATGTCAAGTTTCATATGGCATTTTCTGGTGTTATTTATGTGTCTTGTCTGTTGTGCACTGTGGACTGTGTCTATTGTTGTCTGTACGCGTCTATTTTTGTGGTGGCAAATGAGTTTCCCCCACTGGGAATCAATACATTTTTCTAGGATAATAAACTTCTTTTTTTTTCATTACATTTTGCAATATCTACTCAGGACGCTTGAAGCTCTTCAAATAAGTCAATCTGAGAATAAAACACAACTCTGGGTGAATTATGTGCTCATGTGCAACCTGTAATGACATGTCACATCGTGAGTAGGAATGGACTCTTAGTTCCTGAAGTGAATGGAGTAAGAAAGCCTTTGATGCTGGACATGTAGGCGAGATAATGTATGTGAAGTGCGGCGCATACCGGATTTCAGGTTCATTTCTCATTATCTGCAATGTATATACAATATTGAATCATAAATAGCATATCTTTGATTGCCTTTCACATGCTGTGTGACAGGGACTGCTACTTGGGATCAAGTACAGGCAAAGTGAGTGTTTAGCATTTTTTAAATGTGCTATAGCATTATCCACATATTTCAGGAAAACATGGAGAGTTTTTAGATAATTACCAAGACAAGTAATTGAAAGTTGCCTTATATCAACCAAGGGTTGCACACATCTCTTTCCCCATTTCATCAGTTACTGTGTCATGCAAAAAACAAAACATCCTTTTTAGAGTAGATGGCATTCGTGTGAAACTGCTTTTCTGATCTTATTTGTAATTTGCATTCTATATAGGGGCTTTCAGTCTTAGCAGATGTAATTTCCATCTCAATTAGAATACTGGGTGAAATCAAAGCGTAGTTGAAAGAGAAGACTATGCACAAGGAGAAAACATCTTGAAAGCTTAGATGAAGCAATTTACTAAAGCGCATTAATACATGAAAGCAAAAATAAGGAGGTTAAATTTATGTATGGAGGGTGGGTCTGAGTAAAATATGAGAAAAATACAATAAGTTGTGTGTCACCGATGTTGCAATTTTTATTCCCCCGCTGCTTAAAAATCATTTATTTGCGGTTATGGTCTTAACCCTGAATGCATAATGCTGCTTTGTGTCATGGATCAGTGCAAGAACACACACACACACACACACGAAGGAAATGACATCAATGAGATGATAATAGATTACAAAAATAAAAAAATTAAATTGCATAGCCACGTATTTGTGTGCAAATTCCCACATGCACACATAACCACCTTCATGAATAAACCCCTCGCATAAACCAACTTTTTTTGTGTGTAGTTCAGCAGTTCACGTGTACTGTAGCATCAATAAAACTCTCACGGGAACCATCTGCAGGCTTTCTGCTGTAACATTTAGCTTTCAAGGATGCACGGGGGCTGTGGATAAAGCACCGGATCATTTGAGTGTAACAGGAAAGACGGCGGTATTTGCAACGGATTTGCAGAGGTGAGTCAGAGGTCACATCACATGTGGCTCTGTACTACTCACCAGTTAGTCTAACCTTTGCTGTGCTCCATTAGCAGCAGCCACTGTCTCTTGGGGTGGAACAGGGTGAAAGAAAATGAACAGCTGGACTTATTTCCCTCTCTGCCACTTGATGTTCGGGGGCAAATTTGCACATTTTTTGTACACAAAGCGGTCTGGCTGTTTTTGACATTCTGACATTCCACATTTCGTTTGAATTTTTTTTTTCTTCTCTGACTGGCGCTCTTGCGGGTGTCTGTGCTTTTTTTTTGTTCAATATGTCAGGCAAGCTAGTGACTGGACGGCCGCCAGTCGAAATCCCCGGACAATCTGGGAAAATTTGGGAGGGGAATGCAAATCAGTAACACTGCCTTTAAGCAATATGCTGAAATCCCAACTGCTTCAATGTAATTGCATTAATGTGGTTGTTAACTGCGGTTAGGATTGTCAAATTTGGCATCAGTTGCAAAATGAAAAATGGATGGTCTTGCACATGGATCATTTTAGTGCAGTTTTAGAATTTTACTTGGCATTAGGGTAGATAACTAATTTTTCGTACTAAAGAAACACTCGTGCACGATGAGCATGGAAAGCCCAACATTAAGTCTGAAGTGAAGTCTTTTTTTTTCATACTGGCTTGAACATCAATTATCATTCTATCAGCCTTTTCCAGTAATGTAGTAAAAAGGGGACATATAGATGAAGTTGACATTCATTCATGCATTGAAAGGACCCCACATTTTAGATTACCGATTTATGAAAAATGGGGAGATGGTTGATCCGTTTCTACTTGGTGTAAATTCCCAAATGATATTCTGCACTCGTGGAAGAATTTGTCCAGTAAATCCTCCATGTTATGCCCAATAAGTCATTTAAAATAAGAGAATGATTTATTGAAAGCTTCAGTGGGTTCAAATACTTACTTGGAGGATCAGCTCCAAAGCTACATTGCGGTCCAAACTGAGCTCCCCACCCTAGCTTGCGCAGCTCCTTAATCTCCCTTCCCCCATCTCCTTCCCCCTCACCGTATCATGACTTATCTCTTCATTGTTGGATGAAGAGAATAGAGAGAATTCAGTGTGAACAGGGTATAGTTCTCTTGTGACGGCGTACTTATTGACAGGGCCACACAAAAAGGGGTTAAGATTTAGGAGGTGGCTGGTGAGGAGAAACTCGAGGCTAATGAACTGTATCTTCACTATCTATTAGCTGTCTTGACAACTATCAACGGACAAAATCAATACAGATGTGGTCAAAGATTTGGAAGAGCTTGAATGGGAGTACTCACCTTGATCTATCTGTGCCATTAACTCTTCCTTTTGTTTCCCTCATTGGCTGATGGAAGTAAACAAAGTCGACATGAGATGAAGGCTCTGCTGTCCTTTCTGGCTATGGCTTCCTCCTCTGTTTAACCATACGCGTGATCCAATGTAATTGAGCTGCAGTTAGTACAGCTTTAGTTAAGCTGTCTGGCACTCATCAAGCCTCATATTTGAGTGTCTCAGAAGCTTAAGGCTGGTTTTCAATGCATAGAATGATGAATGTGAGAGGTTTACCATCACTTGGATGACATAAATAGGAAGTCTTACATCGGTATGGCATATTGGCAATGGTGATACACGGTTTGTCGATACAAGGAATTTATAGCAATACCCTGCCATTAAACACTGTAGACCTCATATTAAGTACTTGCAAAACAAGCATAGTTTTGAGTGACATCAATGTGTGTGTGTGTGCGTGTGTGGAACGCTCAGCTTCCACTCCCTGCCAACACGTTGTCACTCGCAACTCGTCAAATAATGCTGCTTTGTCAATACGCACAGGGGCACCGTTTAGTGTCTGTTTGAGAAACACTAGTCTTTTGACTAACTCTCATTTAAACCCAACCACATCTTCATTGGACACCTCGAGCAACTGACGTGTAGTAGAAACAGCAAGGAAGTCCACGCAGGGCAGGTGGGATGAATAGTTTGGACGGGTCAAACAATCACAGGACGGCACGTTTCGTGTGAACACAGAAGCCTATTTTGAAAAGACACAGTGGTGTGCTTAAGTTATATGCCTATTGTCAACAGCTTGTCAACAATGCGCAGGGTAAAATAGGACACTGAAGTAGTGTAGACGAGGGTTATAGTTATGACAATAATAAAATAATAACACAGAGGCTCCGCTGTCTGTATCAAGACAGCCGACTCTTTATAGCTCCCACCTTGTCAACAGCAGTGGCGAAGCATTACAGCTTCACTCTAAACCTTTAACCTGTATCAGCAGCAGAAGGACGTGTGAAGGTGTTTATGGCTGCTCTTAATTCAACCTTTCTGCCGTCTTGGTTAGATATTTAAATGTCAAAACACACAATAGTACAATAATTCCTCAGAATGAGAGAGAAAGAGATAATGAGAGCCTACTTATGTTACGCCATAAGGAACAAAAGACGCTGGTGTAGCGACATAAGGAACTAGGCATTAAAACCACTTAGCTAGGCTTTGGAAGAGAAAAGTAGGCCATTATGAAGCCTTGAGTTTGGTATAGCCATCTTGGATCACAGCCATCGCCATCTTCGCTTTTTATAACCAGTGAACGAGAGTAACTATGTTTGCTGTACACGACTCTGGTAGCAGTAACCAGCTGTCAATCACAACGTAGCCACTAACATAATAACATAATACTAACTTAACATATTGCTGGATTAAATAAGACTTGATAAGACTAGATATTGAAACCATACACTATTGTTTACAATATTTGCTGAGGTAATAAATCAAGGTATACATTTTTCATAGACTCCCATACGTAGAAAATAGTCTTCTTTTTGCAACCAGAGTCGTTGGTCCCTGATGGCCAGAAAAGATAATGCGAGTTTAAGACACGTCTGCATTGGTTTCACTTCAGAACTGGAGGTTTACCCCTGGTTACTGCCAAGTGACTAACTCATGACAACATGTCAACATTTACTTTGAGTTTCACCAGACACAAACAGCAGTCTGTTAAACAACAGTCCTGTGTTTGTTAGATCTCTCCCGTCTACCCGATGTGGACTATCTCACTCTTTATACTACTTCAGTTGCTCTGAGAAAAACACAAATAAATAGATAATCCCACTTGGAGCCTTTCAAATCATTAAGGGCACTGCGGGAGAGTCCTCTCCAAATCTTTGAATTTGAAAGCCACATCACCTCATAAATACTTTATAATAAATCACAGAGGTATTAGACATTACAGTGTCTGGGAATTTACTTTTGCAGAGACTCAGTTGGGTTGCTGTTGGCGTTGACTGCAACATTTCAAAGAAACAAAATACATCAAAGTGCTTTGGTCGCTCTTGAGTTCAAATGATGACAGCCCAGTTTGACGTGGCTCTTAAATTTTACTGAGCTATCTATCAAACCATCAGCCTTCTCCTCTTGAACTGCATGTAGCCAAAGGAAATGAAGCTATCAAGAGGGTTCTTCATAAGGGCAAATGGTTTCATCTCCTGGTGCAAAAGCGACGTATTCCTTAACATCACAATGTGAAGCTTTAATTTGATAAAAGGTAGGAGAAAAACAATGAAATTTGAATGAATTAGATATGGGCTGAGGGAATCGATAACCATTTCAGACTGGCTTGACACTTCGATAATTATGTTTTGAGTTTTTGCCTTCTTTCATTTCTTATTTAACAAACCCAGCAGAGAGTTTCATGCAAAAAAAAAATCATACCCATTACATGTTCAAATGAATACAAATTCAAGGTGCAACCAAGCTTCCGTCTTTTAACAAATATAATGAAAAATCCTCCCCGCTGAAAGACATTTGATCGAAGAAGCCTGCCCAACTTAAAAGGGTGGTGAATGAATTTTCAACTCGTCTGTCTTCTGGCGGTGTTATCGTATCCTGCTGAAATAAGGCCATCTACACAGCTCACACAGTGAATTGTGGATTGTATATAATTACTGATTCCTACTGGAATATTTTAGACTGAGCAAGATAAATTAAATGATAAGAATCTCAGTCTTCTTAGTGCGTATTTCCTCCTCCAGTGCGTGTGAGAAGAAAGCACTGACATTACATTTATGTTTTTTTTTTTTTTTTGAGGGCATGAGAGCACACACATCTACTGGCTGGAAAAGCAATTATCATGAGTTTTAAAGACGTCTGCAGACAACAGGCTCTGGAGAACTTTGGCAACATTATATTTTTTATCATCGTCGTGTTTTTAAACCAAAAATTTGAAAAAAAAAAGCCGACTCGCCATTAGAATAATTACTAGAAAAATACACATATTTAATAATTGACACCTTCAAATAAAGTATAAACCACTTCAGTAACTCCTCCTTGATTTATCAAGAACTCGAGAAGGAATAGTGGATTTTGATTCAGAAGCAGCATATGACTTTTTAATTTCAAGCACAACCTGAGGCCAGTCTGTCATTGTTAGACAGAGTAATGGCATAATTGATTTGGTATTTGAAATATCAAAGCTGTGGGTGTGTACTATAAGGGTAATGACTCGTGAAAAACACAAGGGTGCCATTTGTGTTGTTTTTGGCTGTATATTTGACTCTTTCAAAGTGCTTTTTGTTCTCTTCTCTTACTTTGAGAAATGACTTAACTTTTTGTGATGAATGGAGTTAGAGTTGTCATTGTCTGAGTAAGCTATTATTGTCACAAATAATAAACGCGACGAGCCTGAAGCTTTGCAGAAGTCATCAAGCAACAATGTCAGACTGTGTCCACTGACTCATTGAGGCGGACAGGTGGGGATGTATGGATGGGTGGACCTACACAGCAGGACACTTTTATTTAATGACATTCCCTCATAACCTTGATATCAATATGCTCAGGGTTATGTTTCTATGGAAACATTGATTCCTGTTCAGTAAGCTGAATGCCGCTTGTCTTGTGGAACTCGCATAATAAGGCGTATTGACATCCAATCCTCGCAGGCTTTTTAGCAATTGTCACGAGGCCTATTTGAGAAATTCAAATAAACCTTTTGAATTGACCTTTTGTCTCAAGGAAATAATGAGGCGGCAGATTATTGTTCTATTTTGACACTCTGCATGCAAATGGCAAAACTCTTACTGTCTCGGCTACGAATGTGTAGAACTGCACTTGATCAGAACAAATCGTAGTGAAGGTTAGAATATACAAGGAGCTTAATAACCAAGTTCCTTTTTAAAAAAAACAAACTGCTTTCCTTGATTCTGAGCTACTTATTGAAGCAATGTGCACAGTTAAGAGGGAGCGGGGACCTCGGTGGCGACCTGTTTACCGTGCACCAGTGGCCCACTACTCGGTCTGGTACTGGCAGAAGTGATTAAAGGGCAGCTGTCAGGAGATGTGATTTTATCTCCCCCCCCAAACAGGAGTAGAGCAGAGCTGACAGCAGCAACACTTACACCTCACATGGGATGGGCTCGGCCAAGACAAATGGAATTATGTCTTTCTCTCATTTTGTCAAGCGCCTTATCTCTCTGAATCAATGCAGCGTTCTCCTACCCGCGGGGAGCGGGAGGAAATGTGAGTGCGGCCGCTGCAGGTAAACAGTAATTGGACTCCTTCCATTCTCCCTTTTAAGTCTGGGATAGAGTGAAACTTCCTCCCGACTGGTTGGAAAGATCGCATAGAGGGAGCGGCAGAGATAACAGCGAGGCAGCTGAGTCTTAAGCTCTACATCAACAGTGTTACTGTATGTGCTTTTCTCTTTGTCAATGACAAAATGTCACTTTGAAGTCGGAAATTTGCCCGTGTTGATACAGTTGAGCCGCCTGTGTGTACTTGGAATCTTGTAATATAATCACATAATCGTACAACTCTTGCATCGTAGTGGTCAGGTCGTCCAAGAGAGTATTTAAACAGAACATAAACACACAGATTGAGATGCAAAAGAGGCCCAGCTGATGCATTTTTATGAAAGGGAAAGTCGGGAAAAGGAGGAGTAACAGCGCAGGAATGAATGGGGTATGAATATACAGGCAACATTGTAGCGAGATGTGACTTTTGAATCGGGGTTCTCCGTTCATGTCACGTCGTTGCATGATTCCGTGTTTGCGTGTCCCGCTGTCTAGCTAACGGGTGTCGCTCTGCTCATACGGCAGCTGACCCCGGATAACGCGCGCTGTTGTTGCAAAGGCTTAGTACTCGCCCTCCGGTTCCTCCTCGGGTCCACCCTGTTTACTCTGTCAGCAGCCTTTTCATTACCGTGCTGCTTGCACTGCGAGCCGGGAGCTCAGTCCTCGCTATGTTGAGAGCCGTGTGGAGACAATCCCTCAATCAATAATACTAATTATTAGTATTTCTCAAATTCCATTTATTAGCTTTTTTTCTCCCCTCGCACTTTGATGGCCGCCCAGCCATTTCCATGACAACTAAACAAACTCAATCCACACATGATGAGAGGGTTGTCCTCGGGTAAACGCTAGAATATGGACGTAGAGTTAGTATATTGTCAATAACTCACCCTGATACTGATAATAATAATAATAATAGTGATCAACACTTTCAATCAACATCCCTCTACTCCCCAAGTTTGATCAGTCTCTCCAAATTCGATTAAATCTCTATTAAACACATCTGCAAAGTGTTCATTGTGAGTATATATATATATATATTTTTTTTTTCACTACTTTGTTTTAATAAAAGTTCTGCTACTGGCAACTAAAGAGTGATTAACATTTAAATAAGAAGGCCGAGCCGCTCAGAGAACCTTGTTAAGGTTACGGAAAGATCACAGTCTGAGTTAAATATTGAAAAGGTGAAGCAAAAGATAGAAAGCGTTGACCATCTTTCCAGAACCATAACTGAGCCCTTTGCACTGTAAACCTGTGGGAGGAGAAATATAAACCCTGATCTCTGGTGTGAAAGTTTACTCCTCCTGTTCGGTAAAGATGCAACCTTGGTGAATAAGCAGATTGTGAAACTTATCAAACATTCGACGCAGATGCTGGATGTACTTTTTTGAATGTCAAACTCAAATCAGAAACGTGCATAACTTTCTACTTCAATGTCAGCAGAAGCACATATTTACTGTATAATCACAGTGTTATCAGCTCCAACCATGAACTCCTCTGCCATTTGGTTTGCCCTTTACATTTGCCAGAACTTCATGTCTTTTTAAATGCAGAGTGAAGAAGAGCAACCCCAGTGTGTGCACACAAACACACATTCTCGACTCATACGTTCACATTAGCTGCTTTTCACCCTGCTTATGCAGAAAGCCTCCCTTTCCAGGTGTACATTTTTTCATTACAAGGAGAATTGAAAAGGAGATGGGGAATACTTTTTTTTTTTTTTTTTTCCCTGCCTTTCTCCCAGTAATGGGTTCATGCATTTGAAGAGGAGCTTTGTCACCCGGGAATTAGCACTCCATGCATGCACCCTCTTGGCTCTCCCAGACGGCCTTTACATCATCTGAGGCTGAGCGAGAGTTGGGGAAGAGAGAGCAGGCTTCATGCATGAGAAGGAGATAAAAAAAGGAAAGGCACGAGGAAAAAGGAACGCTGTCACAACGTGCCTGCGTGTGAAACATGGAATACAAATCTGTATATTGATAAATCTTTGCTCAACCAGTGCAAATGCACACGTAATGTTGGGTTTGTCAACATGTTTTTCTTTGATTTATTCCATTTTAATAAGATTGGTCGTATTTAACCACCGAGCTGTCTTGGGAGGGCTCTAAGAGCAGGAAGAAAAACACCTCGAGTGAATTTAACAACCTGCAGGCTGCACTGTTCTTCGTACACATGTCAGCCATGGTAGGCGGCCTGTAATGCAATGGATAAATGAGATGGAACTTCAGTTGTGTGTGTGTGTGTTCGTGAAACGTGTGTGTCTGTATTTTGCGTGCACATTTTAAAAAAGTGTTTGTTTGGTGTATTCATAGCAGACACAGTGGGTGTCAAAGCCAGCTGCTTGCTTATGATGACACTGCTCATAAGATGGCTGATAAAAAAAAGGGCAGTTAGGATTTCACAGTCAGCGAGGTACCGGTAAGACACCTGGCACCGCCAATACGTGTGTGTGTGTGTGTGTGTGTGTGTGTGTGTGTGTGTGCGTTTGACAGTGTCAGTCCAAAACCAAGAGAGAAGCCTAATGTGGCAACAAATCAAAATGCTCTCTCAAAGGAATCCCTCTTTTTGAGTGAAAATCTATGATTAAGCCTTGTGCATGGGATCCTCTTTCCCTTTCACAAGGACATCATATAAATCAGCTGAAAAGGCTTTGAATCATCCAACAGCTGTATAATGACACTCTATTGTCATCTCTAAACAATCTGGTTCCTTTTTCACTTTTTGACAGAGCAATTAGCTAACATGATCCGACATGAATGTTCAGATTATGAAGCTCCTGAACTCATCCTCATCATTGGGCAGAGGCATCATTCGCAGCGCATTCAAAAGTTCAAATTCAAGAGCACTAGATAGGGAGAGGCATTTTTCTTTTTTCTTCTTCTTTTTCTATTGAATGCTTCTGTGCTTCCAGTGTGGACCTTTGTATCAACTTTGCCAAGTCTAATCTATTGATGCAGGGTGGTTTTACATTCATCGGGCATTGACATTATGCGAGTGAAAAGCAGGGAGCGCTTTGTGGATTTATCTTCGACTCCCACGCAGTTCTTGGCTTCTAATTTTCTGATAACGGCGGAAACACGAGTTCTCTCCCTAAAAAGACACAACTTGAAACTCCAATGTGCAATTACAGCAGAAATGAAAGTCTGAGACTTTTTTTTTCAAAACGCAAGACCACAATAGAAAAACCCTGAACGAGGTCCCAGTGGTGTTTGGTCCAACTGCATTTGTTGGTACAGGATTGTGCGACAAGGCAATAGATGCCGTGTTGATTTTGAGGAATTATTTTTTTCACCTGCTGTTATGCGAGAAACTCTTCCCTGAACCACAGTGGCTCAACCTCCAAATCCTCTGAAAGCGGGCCGGGAGAGTCAGTTCCTGCCCTGTCCAGCCCTTATCTTAGGATACAGGCTGTTCAAGCGCCTGACGAAATCCAGAGAGATTAACCCCGACTAGAATTTAAACGAGTCACCTTCTAAGCCTTCGAAGACTATATTCAGTTAGACTGAGCAAAAGGTCCTTGAAGAGCGCACGCCATGTCGTTGGTGATCTTGGAAGGAGATCAACATTGAGATGAAATAGTTTCTGCAATGAAAAAGGATGGATAGGTTGCTGATACATCAACAGACTGGCTGTTACGATTATTACGATCACTCGGAGGTTTGATTCACCTTTAACCTTGTTTTGTACACTTCTTATCTTTACTGCAACAAAACAAATAACTTGCTATGGACAGGAAACAATCATCCACAAATGTGGATTTCTCAGTGTGGTGTGTTTTTTTGTTTTGTTTTACCCAACCTGACTAATGTAGTGTGTGCGTTACTTAAAAGACAACTCCGCTGAGCACCCAGCCAGAAGGTCACTTCCAACAAATTGGGAAGCACAGAGGAGGTAACGCTGATAGATGGCAGTAGAAGCTGCAACTAGCACGGATGCTCATTAAAGCACCTTTTAAAAAAAGATAATGGATATGATTTAGAATTGATTAACTTCTGGGGAGATCAACGTTATCGGAAGAAAATAATGCTGCTGTTTTTTCGAAGATAGGCGCTTTGTAAATGAACCAGTGGTCTGTCTGAAAGTTTAAGACCATTTGAAAACACAAAGAGTGCAACACAACAAAATTAAATTAAAAAAAAAAACATTTGACTATGAACACAGCAGGTTCAAATTAAGTGTCCTAAGAAATTGAATGCATGAATTTGTTCACTGTGAACGTCGCATCGGGAGCCATTAATCGAGGGTCAGTGTGAGAAGATCTCTATTTTTTTTTCTTCTTTTTTTTTACAATACCAGGAAGTGTTTCAAATAGTGTTCCTAGGCTTTATTTTTTTTTGTAAAGTGGAAAAGAAACACATTTCCAAAGAGATGTCACAGAACGTGCCGCAATTATCTTCTACAGCCATGAAAGCAAACGCATCCTGGCCCTGACCCCTTTTCTTTCATCATCTAAATGGAGTTTACCCTGATTTGCATGGCATATAGTTTTCCCTTTTAATTCATACTCACACATTATTCATGAATGGCTTGAGCATAATTACTTGTGACAAATGCAGACTTTGACCCGAAAGTGGGACAAGCTAATAAAGTAATGTGTGCAGTTGGAGAGGTCAGCCTTACTCAGTCCTTAAAGGCAGGTAGAGATCAAAACCAGAAGAAAAAAAGGCTAAGTATTTCCAATACGGGGGCCGGCAGGGGAATCCAGAAATCTGGCGAGAAGGTCAAACAGACAAGTCAGGGAAACCAACTTTTCATAAATGCTGTACAATCTGGCAGAGGAACAAAGCTGGCGGGGGAGGTGTGTATAGATAGTAGCTCATGAGGCCAGAAGGTGCAGGTGGGTGGATGGGCGGGAAAGCTCAGGTGAGAGAAATGATTGCAGGGCAGATTGGAGTGAAAGGCCCTGAAACGACAGAACAGGTGTTGATGTGCCATGAGGAACGGAACAGAAAATATGAACATGACCGAGGGCTGGCTGGAGTCACATCGCACTGGAATTGAAATGCGATTGCAATGATATAAAAATGAACAAAACAAGACAGCACCTCATTGTATCACCTCACCTTGCCGTGTTGCTGTAATTTACAACTTCCATTATTTGTTAGTGTAAAAATTAGTCATTTAAATCAGTTGCGAGATATGTCAATTTTGTGTTGATTAAACGACATTAGGAATAACTACATAGAAGTAGCTGCAGTTTTCACATGTCGGTCATGAAGAGGCATCCGTTTTCCATTTCATAACCAGTTTACACTCATCCCTGGTAACTT
The DNA here is from genome assembly GCF_023055335.1 of Clinocottus analis. NCBI lineage: Eukaryota > Metazoa > Chordata > Actinopteri > Perciformes > Cottidae > Clinocottus > Clinocottus analis. The sequence continues at coordinate 1,011,775 of NW_027175965.1, read as the reverse complement.
TAAATACATTACTCAGTTTTTTCGGTTGAGGACAGCAGAAAAGCCACCAGTAGATATCACATTTGTATATTCCAGCTAGCCGTGCCTATTGTAATTGATAAATGATATCCATTTCTCCAAAAATAATCGACTGTTTCAGTAATTGTGTTGTTAATTAACCTAGACTAGAGGTGCCTTTCGCTCAGTTTTACTCTATTTCCCCGTAACCATGAAGAATTGCAGAATTTAGGATTTGATTGATGCTGGGTGCCATCAGCTCCTTAATCCTGCGCAGCGCTTCTCAACTGTATCGCACTGAATCACAAATTGCCAGCGTGCTAATGGAACCTCATGCATAATCCAAAAGAATGAGTGCTCAACAGTTAGTCCTCTTGCACATAAACATGAGTTAGACCTCATATCTAATTTATGAACTTGTGAATTTTCGCATTTGAAAAATGTGAAAAGTCCCATATGGAGCGTTCACCATTACTTGAAGCTTTCTCCGTGCTCCGTAACATTTTAATCACTGGTAAACATGCTGCATGCAATGGGAAAATAATGAAGATTAAGTCAGGAAGAAATTGAGCAGGATTTAAATTAAGCTGCTGACACTCCTGCATCATGGTGGCAGAGAGCATTAATTATTACAATATAACAATGCCCTGAAGCCTGCTAAACACTGTATCTTTGTTGCCTGCACTGTTTCCATCTTAACATTGTTCTGTGCTAATTTAGCAAGAACCCAGAAGGTCTGTTCACTACTGAATGCAAAATAATTGTGCAGCACCACCTCCGCATTTTGAAATTATTGCCTTTTGTGTGCGCCAGTGAGCACGTGCACGTCCATTGATTGGATTCTCGGATGCTGTTTTTTTTTTCACTAACTTTTAATGAAAACCTCAAACGGTTCATCGTGATCACATGATTTATAAAAGAAGAGTAAAAGATTTAAGGAGTATCATTAGCAGTTATCACGGCAAGACAATTTCATTAATTACAATCATGTGATTAACCGTCTTACAGAGCTGGAAGAGGGCAGCGAAGACATCATTTGGAGACGCTTTTTCATTTGAAATGAAAGGGAGAAAGAGTCTGGTTAGCTGTAGACTGCTTGGGTTCATACTCAAATGGGCTGTATTTAATAGATGTGATGGCAAATTAAATGTGAGCCTCGTAAATACAGCACCGTTTTGCACTTTTTTGCCAGTTGCTTCCCGAACGCCAATGCGGTCTTAGTAGCAGGTTAGTTTGGTCTAGACGAGCACATTTCATGTATCGTTTGCATGAAGTTGAGAAACTTGCAGCTGACATATTTAGAACCGAATGGTTCAGATTTATGTACAAGAGGGTCTCTGGTCTGTATGGCTCGGGCCCCAAAAGCTGGATTATAATTGGAAAGTAGCCTTTTATTTATTTTATTGTATTAATACATGTCAGGTTTCAGACACATTTTGACCAATGTATTTCCATGACTTTAAATCAAATTAATCATGACCAAACATGTTGTGATATCTGGGTGTTAACATGAAACAGCGAGAATGAAGTATTTACACTAACAATGAGAATTCCAAAGCATACGGTATACCTTAAATGACACAATGAATGAGAGACAATGTATGTATGCCTGCTTATATTTTGAGCCTCTTTCTTTTAAAAGCATATTAAGTATTTCAAACTTAGCATAAATGTCATGAACATTTGAATATAACACATTTACATGACTTTTCCAAAACTTTTGGGATTTTTTAAAGGACTTTCCCAGACCTGGAAATAACCATTTTAAACTTATTTATGACTTTTCCATGTAGGCTGCCACATGCCCACCAGAAGCTGCATTCATTCACATTCCCTCACACACCTTCACCACACACCCTTCGGGTGCAATTTGGGGTTCAGTATTTGGACGCAATTACACTTTGACGTCAGGTCTGGAGGAGCCGGGGATCGAGCAATGATATCCCGATTGCAAGATGACCCGCTGACCCAACAGTGAGCCATAGAGGTAGGGCACTTTGCATAATGCATCTGATTTAGCATCATTTCCGTGCACCCTAACCCTATGCACAGTGAATCTCCACGTTGTCAGATTATGTTCCACCAACTTTCAATGCAGGCTTTCCTCTGAAATATTTTATGGTCAGGCTGAGATAACCTTGATGAAATAATTCAGGTTATTTTCTAAAATATATCAAAGCTCCTTCCAGCGCAACATCAGATGTACACCTACATCACAGGAAGAAGCTAGTACTCCGATGACGAGTAAATTTATCTTAATGTGTGAATTTGGTGGAGTGCCCCTTTTAATTTGCGTTAATAGATTTTTTTCTGGCCTTCGGGAAGATTAAAGACACAAAACATTGACATCTTATTGCTGTAGAGGGAAGTTAAAGCGAACGTGTGAGTGAATAGTTGCCTAATTACACATTTGGAGTACAGTTTCAAGTTCAGTATACACTCTTTTAGTCGTTTAGTTGCTCCTTTTGCAACGTTTCTTCAGCAGCTAGGTGCTAAATAATTTTCACCAGTCGCTCACTCTTACTGCTGTACAGGTGGAGTACAGAAGATTTACAAGCACTCTCTGTAGCTGCTGCACAGAAATCGACTCAATCTGGACAGTGAATGTGTCTTAAAACCCAAATGAGCTAAAAGAGGCTCAAAGATTAATATAACTAGTAGGTGATTCTCCTCTTTGGGTTCATTAGAGCAAACACTTTTATTTGTGCCATTTGATATTAATATAAGATGTATTAAAATGTAAAACGTGCAATTTTTATAGTAGGCCTACCCCATATAGCTGACAGTATAGGGGTTGAATACAGAGGGTACATCACTGATTCTGTAAATTGTTCAGAGTATTCTGAGGCTCCAACATTGCTGACCTCAGGCCAGAGGGCCTCAGAGACTTCAGCTGGTAATGTTTTATCTCTCAAAAATGATAATCATCATGAAATATTTATAAATTCCGGACCACCCCAATCCAAGTGCTGATGCCTGTGTGTGCATGTGTGTGTGTGTGTGTGTGTGTGTGTAGAGAGAGTTTTCGGGAAGGGCTGGGCTGAGTAACGTCCTCTTCTACACACGGTCAGTGCATCTGCAGCCACATGGCATGCAATTTGTTTGATACCTGGTGAAAGATTATCATGTGCATCCCATCATATCATTTCATTGACGGATATGCAGGTCATTTTTTTGCAAGGAAGGTAAAGATCTAACGAGGATCAGAGAACAGGATCAGTCCAGATCAGTTGTAATAAACTGTGTGTGTGTATATATATATATATATATATATATATATATATATATATATATATATATATATATATATATATATATATATATATAGTTTTATAATAGTAATATCAGGGTCAACAGTGCAATATAATGGATTGAGAGAGATTGAGGCATCTCCTAAAACTAGAGATCTATAGATTCTACTAGTTGTTACTATCTGGGTGTTTTGTCATCATGCATCTCCATTTTTTTCAGCAGATAAGCATTGACTGGTAATTGCAGATGTCATTACTTGCTAGATTAAATGTCAAATGGAATATTATGTTTGCAGTAGTCGGACAATGCAGGCAGAAGGGTTGCAGGCGGAGCAGCATGTGAGCATCGCGGCTTCAGCCCTCGATAGTTTGGGCTGAGCCCCAGACCTCGTCACCTCCTAGAAACGCCCCGGCCTCAGGCATTACACTAAAAGCAAACCCATGTTTTTTTAAAGTAATTTTCCCAACCCCACCACATAAATTTAATAATTTCCCCTCTTGGGTGACGGGCTTTCAGGCAGTCGTGCGTGCCACATGACCCCCGGCAATAACTCCAAGAGGCCTGGAAAGGTGACCTCTGTGAATTGCATGGATATGACGAGGCATTGTCGGTAAAGAGGCTATAATGGTATGCACAGTTGAGTTCTCCATCATGCCGAGAGGTATGCGTGTGACAAATGGGTAATGCTCGAAGGCGAAAAAGGAGACCGGCAACAGTGTGGGGACATGCTGCATGCCCTCTTCAAAATAAGTGACACATCTCATTGCATTTAATTAGATTAATGTCTCACTCTCTGAACAACCATGAGAGCGACTTGCTGACGGACGTTGCCCCTGCACACTTGATTAAAGCAGTTTATTGTTAAATCATTGTGATTAGACCTGACACACAACATGCCTGTTACTCATTAGTGGGCTAATACATAATAACGGCATACTAATGCATCCTTATCCAGTGTTTTACACAAGACATTAACTAGATGAGACAAGTGTACTGTTTACCTATATTTGAGATTGTTTGAGCCATCATATTTAAAAAGTCCAATGTGATTGCCTTTTTACCAAAGTGATAATTGCATTTGTATCAACAATGCTCTGCTTCAATGGCACTTGAGAGCTGTCCAGTTCTCTCTGAGTCCTTCATGGCCGGCCAGGGAACTGCTTTCTTGTTTGAATTCCTTTCAGCCGCAATATGAGCGTCTCTCTCGTCTTCTTCTTCTCTCAGTTGAAAGAAATGCTGCCTGTTTGATGTATGTTGAAAGATATAAGAACTATCTTAAGGAGAGAAATCTGTGACATGCTTAAAAAGATAAATGTCAACAGCAATTCAATCAGAAGGGCCTGTATTGAAACATTTATTCCGTGTGCAGGAAGTGATGCGTTTCACATTCCTGCCAACAGCAATTCTGTTTTGTACATATTTGCTTTTTGAAATAAATAGCAAAGGAATAGGTGAGCTAGGCCATTATGCAATATTAAAAGCAAATCCAAGGGGGAATATATTAATCCCCTGCACTTTTTTTATTGATAAGTGATCTAAGTCAATATGTTCTACTAAGTATTTACTGTCAAATGCATCAAACGGGCTGAAAAGACCTTGTCCATGAAGGCAGCATTCGAGAACGACACTATTAGAGGTGGATTCCCTTTGAAGCATGACTTGCCGTTATTCTGCTAACAGCATGTACACAGAAAGTTGAAGCAATTTCCTCCTGATCCTTTACTGAGGTTACAGTGTCCTTGGCGCTGTAATCCATTTAGCTGTTAAAGAGTCCTTATCAGCCATGCATACTCGAGTGGTACATGGTGTAGGGGCCCCAAAGTCAAAATGTGAGAGAATGTCCCTCATTTTGACTGAAACACTTTTGGTTTGAGCTTCATAAATAGTCCTAAGCATCAATGACAAAAACCAGTGCAGTATTGTGGAGCGCTTCCGTGTGGGACTAACTAGTAGCTTGATAAAAAGCTGGAATGACTGGAGACCATGACACTGGCCCTGTGGCTGGTTGCTTTTGTTTTGCAATATCTCAGCAATGTACTGAAAAGTTGTTTGGTCTGACAGCCCAGTTAACATTAGGGAACTCTCACAAAGCCAGAAAACACTGAACTGAGGGGACTTGAAAATCTGTAGTCAACAAGTTGTAGAAGAGAAACCATACACACTGTAAATTTGACCAATTCTACCTTGCTTATGTTATCCGGAGAAGCATTTTACTATTCATGTAACTAGCCAGCTACACGTAGATGCGATGCAATTTTCAAATATCTCCACAGCAGGAAAAATAAAGTTTGAGTGAAATGGGTCTGAAGTCAGAACAGCAGTACAATAGCTCCTCTAGACTCACCATTATGCATGTTCAGCATTCATCCAGGGAGAAATACATCACAGATGAGGCAGAACAAATGAAAACATAGAAGACACATGAATCATTGTGTGTTTCCATATTGCTTAAAACCTGCGTAGCCCAAGATTTCTGAGGGGTTTCTGAAAGGCATTTAGAAAATTAAAGAGAACAGTAACTGAGGTAAAAAAAAAAATGTAATCCAACATTTTAATTTGGAAAATGTGCAGTAATTTTTAATTATAGGCCTTCTGATAAGAACTTAACCGGGGTCCTGAAACAGATATGTCTTTATTCCAGCCATGGGCCCCTGAAACATTTGGGCTTTTTCTCCCGCTCTGCACCCTTGTGTGTAAGATTGGCGCATACAATAGTGTTGCTTCTATGCAGAAGTGAGGTCGGGATGGATTCCCCATTTATCATGCAAGCTCATTTACCACAACCATTACTGCTCGACTGTAGCAGTTTGTCATGAAGCAACTCAATAATCATAATGCGCTAAACATATTACAATGCAATACATCCTTGGCAACCTGTGAAATGTTACCTGCATTGAACTTTCAAGGTATTATTTCCCATTGGCAGCTGTTCAAATAGCTTTCATGTGACTGAGATGTTCACAAAGATGGAAAGCTGAGAAGTAACAGCCTCTTTACCTTTGCCAATGTGTATGTTCAGCTTGTGAATGTGAAAGGTATAGAAATAGGAAGTGAGACAATGCAGGGTTAGCGTAGTGGTATTTACTGCCCACCAGTAGCATGAAGAGTGCTGGATTTTGCCCACAGGACACCAGATTAAGGTAACAATATCACATCTTTCACAGTCAGCTGTAATGGCACCCAGTTTCTTTAACATACACAGAACAAAAGAATAGAGGGTACATTTTACAGTCTTCTGCGGAGTACACAGCAGGCTGTATTTCCAGGTTAACAGTCAGTCAAAAGCGGCAGTGAACTGGTTTTGTACTTAAACAATCTTGAGAGGGGATCCATAAAACCCACCTCAGATTTACAATCTGCCAAGGTTACAAAGGCATCAATATATTTGTGATAAGAATGGTGGCCAGGTGACTGACAGGAAGCACTGTAAATGTGTGTGTGGTATCATGTTTCTAAAATGTCCTTCCCTTTAACCTGTATCTTCATTGTAAGGTAGTGCTACTCTCTAACTATTAAAGACACATCCTTTAGTTTTCTGTTGCGGAGGTCATCTTGTCTGGTAAAAACTCAGGGCGTCTCTCACGGTCTCTGCCAACTCATGCCTGAGTCCTTGCACATATCCATCAAGGTCCACCCACTGTTAATCAAAAAACATAGACTCAAATATGTCATGTTGTCAGGTAAGGGTTCTGCCCTCTGTTCAGAAGCTCATACGGAAGCTGCTGGCTTTGCAATGTCTTAAATCAAAGTGATTCCTGAACAAGGACCAAATGCACATAAATACTTTGGCTGTGGTTTAGTTTAAACTAAAAGTAAGTCTTTAAATAGGCATCTCCATGAATCTGTCGCAGAGCTGTGTGGTGACTAGTTCAATTTGCCAAACAATTCAATGTAATTGAAGACTTGACCAAATACACGGCTGATCAAGCAACCACATCAAACTGAGCTGTGTTCCCTGGTGTCCAATGTTTCTGGCCTCATAATTGTTCTGACCGTAATTTGAACTAAAGATATTGTATCAATGATGCAGTTACTGCTGGAGTATGAACTATGAACACCCTATCAGCTAACGAAACTCGTTGATGCATTGACTGCAGAGCTGCTTTAACAACACAGGGTAATGAATTATCCTACCGAGGTCAAAGAGGCGTATGTAAATGCATCATTGTCTCGGCACATGAGAGGAATGGCTGCTATCAGAGGAGAAGTCAAGAGTTATACACAGATAAATACAACAGCCTCCTTTACAACATCCTCAGTATAAGCTTAATTATCATTGACGTGTGTACAGATGGTAGAGTTAATCAGTATGCTAACCTCCTCTAAACACAAAGAGAGGTGGGATAAGAGGGGGATCTGCCATGTGTATTTCCCTTTCATAGTTCTAGATACAATCTGTGAAGCAAATCAAATATCCTATCATGTAACAGTGGGTATTTTTGATGAACACTGCAAGCATCCAGATAGCGAGCTATCCATAAAATATGTATGAATGCATGGGATATATCTCCACTTTATTTTCCTCACACACAGTTAATAAGTAAACAAACACTGATTAATAATCTCCATGCAGCGGAGTTCAGGGTGCGAGAGGAAAATATAATGACAGCCATGGCACCTGTCGTTATTCCAATATCCTTTCTAATTTACCCTGACCAGACTGTTTTGAGCAGAGAATCTGTTCCAGTCATGACGTTGGGCCACCATGAAACTATTTCAAATTAGTATTCATGGGGAGTTCATGCCTCGGAAGTGAAAATACTAAATTCAAGATGCATATTCTGTGTTTGTCGCTTTGACAAAAAAACAATTGTCCTGCTGTGGCCTCAGTGTTTAGAAAGTAGCGCTCTTGGGTACCCAGGATTTGAACCCTCTCACTTTCAATCTCGTGTCAGTCCACGCACACATGCAGTCACACAGGCACAATAATCTGTACACGACATCAGAGCCAATCCCTTCCTCAACAGATTCTGTGCGATTAAAAAAAAAAACAACCTGCGAGCTGCCCGTCATGGCTTCAAATGGATAAAGATTACCTGTCGACAAGGAAGCAAAACTGAGAGGAAGCGATACAGGAAAGACAAACAAATGTAACACGAGAGCAAACCTCAAGTGTGGGGGGTAATAAATCACAGCAAAAGAGGATAGTCGTACTTGCTTTCCTCCTTTACAGAGGATTGCTGCTGAAATGCTGGCGAGGCTATTCCCAGCTGGAGGAAACTTCTGGAGATTACTGTGTAATAAGCCTGAAACGGAGCGCGGGTGAATTGAGACTGAGCGTTCACCCTTCCTCCAGGGTCACAGGACTCATTCTCTCAGGAACGGCCACTTGTCTGCCAATCTTTGGTCGGATGTATTAGTGGTGAAGCGGAAAAAAGGAAAGGCGACAGAGGGTTATTTATGAGCCTTGAGGCTATTGTTTGCTTGCCTCTAATCAATCAACACATTTGAATCATCCAATGTCAACCCGTGACTGCTGGATTCTGAGTTAGTTAGATTTTTAAATTTATGTCCCGAGCTTGGCGTCTTCTCATTCAGGCCAGTCAAATTACTTCTTACCACGATTTATTTGGATTCTGACCACGTCACCAACTGTCCCTTGTGAAGCCAACATTATTCAATAAATTGGCAATGAAATTACCTTTTTTTCTTTTTTTTTAAATGTTTATTGGAAAGTAGGTTAGTGATCTCATTCACTTCTGGTACTACCACGGGTGTGAGCTGTAGGAGTAAACTAACATGGCACAGCGCAGGTGACAGTAAGGAATGCTGCTCCATGGGCTCCATGCCATTGCAAGGTAAGGGTTTTTTTTGTTGTCTTTTTTTCTGGGCAGCTTAAGATACCAGGAAGATACAGAGTACGGTAACCTTTTGCACTTGGTTTCAGATGGGATCTAATGCAAGCATGTAGTATGAGTGGTCCAATAGTACAGGTCACAAGTGGCATTCACCTTTTCCTCAACCAGATATGATATCCAGATACAAATCACATGTTAAAAGTAAACTGGAGTATTTTCCAACATCTTATTTTTCCAAGTTTGGCCATTGTGACAATGGTTCAAGCTAACATCCACCTCTGTTTTGAAGAGATTTTGAAATCACACAACATGTACGTAGAAAGCAGTTTGAGCCTCTTAAAGCACTCCAAAAAACAACATCAGATAACACAAATGTTTTACTACTACTCCAAGTTTGACGGGATGTAAACATTGCCCTTGGAAATTTACACCTGTACTTAGCTTTTGAAGCTAACTGCTTTGGGTTCACACAGCAGTTCGCTATGTTCACATAGCAGTTAGCTATATCAGTTAGCTATGTGAACCCAATAAAGTTAGCATGATCCATGCATGGCAACTGTCTTTGTAGCAAGAAGCAGACCGCATCTGTAATCTATAACTGATGATGTCCAACGAATTGAAGTTGTTTGAATCGGAATCCCATTGTAAGAAAAGAAGGACTTGTCAAAACTCTGCTGAAATGTCTCTTTCTCTGTTCTTTTTCAGTGGTTTGGATGTTGCTCTTCTTCAGTTATTCTTGCTGCACTTCATTCCTTGTGCCAGCTTTATTTGTGAGCTGTCTGGTCTTTGTTTGAACGCTTTCAGTACCTCTCACTTTCTCCCCTCGCAGTATAAATCATGTCAAACCAAACAATCCCCAGCAAGAGGTGGTTTCAGTGTGCTCCTCGGCAGATCCTCAGTTATAAGGTAGGGCTTCCCGGCTACAGCCGATGATATTACAGAGCTTCTTCATGGCTTAGGAACTTTCTGGTCGTTATTGCCTCTATCACAAGTTGCTTTCTCGGGTGTAGTTTGAATATGGCTTAAAAGTTTTCCAAGCACAGAATAAATACTGTAAATGTGCTCACAGACATGAGCACTGGAATTAGTGGCTTTATCCACTCAGCTTTTCTCCATGCAATCATAGAGACTTCCATTATTGGAGAACAGTTTGAGAGACTCCAACTCATTGACATTTTGGCAAACCTAACCGGCAAGTTGGAAATACAAATCTAATTTAACTACTTCAAAGAGAGAGAGGTAATACATTGAGAGGGAAAAAAACTGATTGGTCGCAGCGCAGCCCACACTAACACGGATGCATTTTGACAAGGAAAGCCTTCATTGGAGCTGATAATGTCTTTTTTCGCCAAAAACCGTCAGCGCCTAAATATTGTTAGAATGGTTGAAATTGCCTTAAATTATTTTGATTGTAGGGTATAAATTAAGTATTGAAATTTGTTTTACATTTTCATATGTACATGCTAACAATCAACACTAAGCTTTTACATCAGAGTGTTTTAAGCTCCGACAGAGTACCTTGAAGAAGCACAATTCAACTCGGCTGTACACCAATAGTATGCTATGGAAAGTATTTATATTAAATGACAAGTAATACAAGTGTGTCTCAATTTAACCACATGATTCGTAATATTTAGAACTGTGGTTACGTCTCTGTTTTCATAGTCTCACTGCCTGATTTCTGAGCTCTGGTCCTCTTTTTGTGTACTGCATGTTTCCCTCTTGTTAGTGCAGTTTGTAGAATGCATTCGTGTCCACAGTTTCCCCCTACCTTTCACCAAGTGAGTGCTGGGATAAGTGCCACCTGCATCACAACAGCTGGTAAAGAATAATCAATGAGACAAATGCTGTACTCGGCTGGACCTCAGCACTTTCATTTAGAGACAAACAGTTTCTCCTTTAAAGTGATGCTCAACGCTATTTATGTTTATTTTTTTCCCAATGACACCTTTACTGATGCTGCTGTCATGGCTTCAGTGTACTGTACTGCATTTCCCAGTGATCGGTTGTCAGAGTGTCACCAGTGGTTTGAAGTCACCGGATTGACAGCGCCCAAACAAACATGTACTAAATGCAGAGAAGACCAGAATAACAGAATCGCAAATGGTGCCAGAAAGGGATGATGATGTCACGAGAAATGGTAATGTCTGCACTATCTAAATATATATTTAGAAGGGAAGACATACAATTTACAATTGATAGCAGCAGGCAGCTCACACACAGCAATACCATGTTAATGTAAATAGAGAGCAAGAGTTTCTTCAGTTCTGGTTCCCATCTCTGACCAGACTAATCACAGTGAGATTTCTTTAAAAACACAAAAGAATGAATAAACTAAAACTCTTCATAAAAATGCAGCCCAAAATATGTAAGAAAACGTCTTTGTGGCAGATATTCTGGAATTGCAATCACTTAACAAAAATTCATTTTTCCTTTTCCTGTGACTTGTTACATGACTTTCGTGTTCAAGTGTCTGGACAATTTCTGTTTGGACACCGTATTTGGAGTTCAAGCTTTAATAAGAGTTGTCAAATATGTCAGCGTGGTCAGCGGCCTTACGCTTCAAGCTGTCACGACTCAGCCGACGCTGTCTCCCCTCCGTGTCCTGTGTGTGTCGGCTTTGCCGCTTTCCTGTGTTCCTTATGTCCCCAGTCTGTTCTGTGTATATGTGTGTGTGTGTGTGTGTGTGTCTGCTGTGGGCGTGGCTTCCTGCACTTGCGTTCATCTCTGCACCTGCATGTCGTCTTCAGCCCCTGTCGACAATATTCCCATCAAATCCTTCCTGTCAATTACCCTGTCTTCCCTTTCACCGCTGCCCGTTTATGCCGTCATCTCAGTGGATTCCCGTACCGACCCCTGCAGCCCAGCCACCGCCACCTCACCGCTCTGCCAGCATTCACCTCCTGCCATACTAATCACCAGCTGTCATTTAATAAAACCCATTCCTGCCCTTACCTTTCCGTCCCCGTGTCTGCTGCTTTGGTCCAGCCGAAACCAAACCATCACACAAACATTAATGCTCCACCTCGTGTCAGTTTTGCACGGATTCCTCTTGTTATGCATCCTCTGTCTTTACGGAATAAACGTCTTTATTCAAAGGAGACGGCATTTTTGTGTTTAGTAATTTTGTTATGTAGTTAATTAAGCTGCGTTATGAACACGACAAAAGTCATGTATGTTGCCTATTGTAACTTAACTTACGTAATGAGTAAACTTAGATTTTTGTTTCAGATTGAACCACAATCACGGTCTCCTGAGGGAAAGTCAGGAAAAGTGTTTACCAGAGCATTGTCGAGTCCAGACTTTCTTTGTTCTTTGAAGACCTCGGGGCGCACGACTGAGCCTAGGCCCAACGAGGAATCCGTCAACAAGCTGAGAAGTGGTTTGAAGTTTAAGTAAAAAAGTATTCACTTAGATTTTGATAATAAGCGATTGCACGTGAAACCACACAATACAAAGAAATGAAAACTAGGTATCCTCTGGAATAGAGTCATGCTGCATTCTGCTCGACTCACACAAGACCACAAAAAAAACTCCCGACCTGTGGAAAAATCCCATCTGTATTACTGCTTCAAAGTCCTCCCAGTTTCAGCAAAACTTCACGCGACCCCGCTCTATTCTGCCTCCATGGCGATTGTAGCAACATCTCGGGGAATTCCAAATATTGCTTAATACGTCAAAAGTATCAATACTCAATACTAGCTGCTTTGGCATAATTTGTAACACAAGGTAATTATCAAAATAGTGTAGGCTGTATTGTATATAACAGTTAACAGTAGGAGCGCCTTTTCTATTTCAACATAACAGCATTCACCCCGACATCCTCCCTAAGCCACCTTTATGATGTATACTCTTTCACTCCTGCCATAACGGAGGCCGCATAGAGCAGTTTAACGCCGCATAGAGCAGTTTAACACCGCATGGAGCAGTTTAACGCTGCCATGTTTGAGAACTTGGGAGTGAGAACAGGCTGGCAACCAATATGGATGAGAACGATGCAATATTGACAGCACAGAGCTAAAAAAAAAAAAAAGAAGTCCAAATATACATATATATTGGTCCCTCTACAGATAGACTTTGATAATTGTAATTTACCTGCAGAGAGATGAGTAAGAATGGCCAATGTTACCGCCATATAATTACAACCCAAAGAGGATTCTTGCAAATCACAATTATCCATTTAATTACGTCTGATAGCTATCAGGCCCGGCAGCTTTATCAACAGAATCTGCATTTAGAGGAGTGGTGGAGGATTGCCTTAATGAATTTCACATGTGGCTCAAGCCAATTATTATTAACATCTAATAATCCCTTTTGCTAAATATTGCTTTTAAATGAAGCTAAAGAGTTTCGTGCTTCATGGTGGAATAACAAGGAATGCATTTGTCAGATTAATTTACAGGTGACATAAGTGTTACATGTTATAGGCCGCCGTAAAACAGGATGGGAAGAATCAAAGTAATTGAAGTGTCTTGATATGCTGATGACTGATTACTCTCTACAGAGAGACCTGTAACTCCCCTCCACCGAAACACCACCATTTTATCCATGCCCACGAGTTTAAAGTAAACTAAGTGATAGAAGGTTTTGCACCGTGATCAAGATTTTACACTCCACACGCACCCCAAACATATATTAAACAAGAGTGTTTGAGGGAACTGCTCGCTTAAACAAACAAATGGTAAAATTGTGTCAATATAACAGTGTAAAGAACTAAAAGGTCTTTTTTCCAACTTCATTTAGTTGGCAGTGATTTGGATGTGTTGCAGATGAAAAACAGCACCTTGGTTCATGTACAAAGAAGCTTCCATTCCTGAGTTGTTCATGCACTTTGGATGGCAGAACTTTATCTTTAATGTAATTCAGGGATTAAAGCGAGATAAAGCCGGATCTCTGTGCTTGTGGCAATGTGTGTAGAGCTGCCAGGGCTGCGGTGGCACAGCACTTGGCTCCAGGTTTAATTGGTGCCCATTGAAAGAGAGCAGAGAGAGCTGACGTTATTCAACAATAACTTTTATCCACTGACCCTTTCTTCTTTGCTGCTGGCTCTTTGCTGATTTTTTCTTTTCTTTTTCTTAGCATTCTTATGTTTGCAACCCACACAGTGGGTCCAAATTTGGCTTCCATTTCACACTCGACTACTCTATTCATCCAGTCTCTCCATCACCCCCCCCCCCCACACTCCCACCCCCACCACACACCTTTTATTTTGCCATCACCATAGTGACTATGACATCTTTGAGATTAAGTGATTTCATCCACAAAAAAAGCAATATAGTTTAAAACCCAGTAAACCGCATGTCAGCTCTAGACTCAAGAAGGCAAAATTGCAGTCCAACATTAAATTGTGGTCATTACTAAATTAGAACATACCGGTACTACTTTCCTAAAAAGCTTGCTCTTTTTTAGGGTTATGAATTATTGAAGGTCTTTCATCTCACACTGTTTTATTCTTTTACATTTTGGCAAAAATTTGGTTTAGAATGTATGTATCTGCTGCAAACAAAGATCATTGCATATTCAAATACATAAATAAACATCTGCAGAGACCTATACATTTTTTGTATAAATAAACTGTAAATTAAAGATGGCTTTTAGTGTATCTACATAATGAACATTATGATACAGCAGACATATGGATCCTCTGAATCAACCTCCTATACCATGTGTGTTCAGATATCACTACAGATTAATGGCTATTGTGTAAAAATTGCATTCAATTGCAGCGATAATGTGCAAAATACTCAGTCAACCTGTCAATGGCTATCAGTTGTAAAGAGATACAAAAATAATAATAATAATAATAATAACCGTTAAAAGAACGTTTGACACCTATCATTGATATAAAATCAATCTTCTTTGAACATCAACAACTTAATTCATCATTTATAAAGCATTGTTCCAGCATTAATACTCATTGAAATGCAATTCATATAAATAGTTATACATGTTTTATTCTTGATTAATAACCTTGGCTATTATGCGTTTCATGTTTGGGTTTTCATACTTTTTAAATTATGGACACCCCATTTGTAATATATATTGCAAAGCAATTATTGAGGACTAATGATTAATAAGATAAATGATTAACAAACTATTTAAATGGAATTACATTTATTTTATCTTATTTATATATGCACTAATGGTTAGGGACTATGCTATCATTAACACTGCAATTTATGATTAATTCAGGTAGTTACTAGTCATTAGTTAAGGATTTTGTGTGACCTCCTCTAAAGTGAGGACTGTGGACTATCTATGCTTTACAAAGCCTTCAAAAATTAAATTTAAAGGCCAGCAGAGACAAAAGTCTCAGTTATCTTCTCAACAGAAAAGGAAAATAGACACAACACAAAGTGATAAAGAGTAATATTTGTTTCAAGATGCAAACAATGTTCTTATAATGTTCTCTTCTCAATGTTTGCAACAAAAAAAAAAGAATGCTTTCAATGTTGGATTGTACCCAAGAGGTTATGACGTTCATCCACAAAATAAATCAAAAGTCTGCTTTAAACACATCAACTTGGGACAATTAGCCAATCCCGCTTCATACGTCATCAACGTGGAACACACGTTTGGCTCAGCAACTGGTCAACAGTGCGTTTAGGCCACGGAGAACTCCTAACTAAGTCGAAAGGGTGCGCGGTACCTGGTCCAGAAAGGGTGCTGCCAGGTGATGGATACATTGGAGGCGATGCTGCCAGAGGCACGAGTGGTGAGTAAGGTTCTTAGTTTTCTGGCACTGCTGGCCTTTAAATGTCATTCATAAATGCGTTGTAAGGGATAGACAGTCCTCACTTTAGATGAGGTCACACAAAATACTTTACTAACGACAAGTAACTACCTGAATTAGTAAAGAATTGCAGTATTAAAGCAGGTTTAAAAAGCACATGGTAACATAATCCCTAAGTATTAGTGTATATCTAAATCATTATGTATATAAATAAAAGCATGAATAATTTGCATTTGGATAGTTTTTTAATCCTTTACTAACACTTTATAAATGATCTAATTAATCATCAAGTTGTTAATAATTGGTTTGCAAGGTATACTACTTAATTTACAAATGGGGAATCCATTATTTAAAAAGCATGAAAACACAATCATGAAATGCATAACAATAAAGCTTATTAATGTAGAATAAAACATGTATAACTGTATATGAATTGCATACTAATGAGTGCTAATGTTGTAACAATGCTTTATAAATGATGAATGAAGTGTTCACTAATGCTTAACTAATGCCTTATTATCATACAATTATTTTAAAGTATTTCCAGAAATAGCTTTTTTTTGAAAATCGTAGGCTAATTTGCGGCGCTCTGTAGCTATGTTCATTGTACGTAGCTAGTTGACATAGCAGTTTGAATAATATCATAGGTACATAAATATATACAAATTACTTCGTATTAAGTAACCATTTCATTCTCTTTCAGTCTCAGAGAATGGAAATATGTTCTTTATGCTGAATATATTCAAATTATACATTTTATCTATTAGTTCCACATGAGGTCATTATTAATTCATCCTGAACTCATTGCTCACGAGGGGCTTATCCACATTCATTCAATTACCAGAGTATTCGTCATATCTAAACACCTACTCAAGACAGATGAGTTGCGGCACGATTCAGTATAATTGAACAAAGATGCCATTCTTAATATCCTGAATAGTACCTTGCGTCATTTCATGACTATGAATGTAAGAAATATATTTAATGTCCCTTATATCTCGTATACTCAGAGTACTGCAAGAGTGTGGCTGAAAGGAGTCCAGAAGATTTGTTATTTAGTCCAAAGCGTGATAAAGTGCTTTGAGTCAATCGCGGCCTTGTGTCAGGAGGGTCAGGAATCAGTCAAGCCACCAAAGTGTAAGTAAGTAATTGGCAGTGGATCCCACTTCATTTTCAACGCATACTTAGGTTTAATTAGATGCCAAGTTCTTATATTGTATCAGTATTTCTATCACTTGTTTTGTTTTCGTTCTTTTTATATTAACTCGATGCCAATGCATATCTCTCGAACAGTCTGATGTGTTACTGAAAGATCAGTTTGGCCCGCGCAATAAATATGTTGCTCATAAAAAGTTAAATACTAGTTTGGGTTATTTTAACACAGGCCATATTTTCCTGACAGACGTTCTAAAATAATCAATTTCACTGAAGGCATTAATGATGCTCCTGTTTGCTTGCTCTCTAAAAACTCCCAAAGGTGCAAACCCAAAATCTCCAGCAGTTTAACCAAAAAGCAGCGACTCTACGTATTTCATTTTAACGCTCAAGCAGTGAGAACAGCAATGCAGTTAATGGAGAAACTTAGCACAGCAGGGGTCTGACATTACTCGTGATTAGTTCTGATTAATAATTATAGTGTAGTATACATTGGTAATGACGAACTGAATATCATGCAGATTTTAACTTTGGAATTATTTAGTTTTTTCCGATAGTATTGTTCTTAATTTTTAAACTTTTCTTCACCGTTTTTTTCCGAGGTAATCACTTTCACTAGTTTTAATTGATGGAACTGTGTTTTGCCTTCTTAGCAGGAAAGGAAAATTGGGGTGCAAATACTGTATGTCCTGAAAATTGGAAAAGATGCCCCCCACTGTGTCTCTGGCTATTGTTGTCAATAGTGACCCCTACTGACGGGCTGATGACACGAATAGTGAGTGAAAGGTGAGCATGCAGTCAATAGAATAGTCAATAAAAAACAGGTCATGATTTTTTTTTTTTGAGAAAGTGTACTTCACGGCTGCCATGAGAGGTCCTTGAGCATGCAGCCAGAACCGGGCATTCAAAATAGTAAGCAGTTTGCTGCTGCAGAATGCAAGATTAGCTGTGGACAAGCACAGGGGCGTACACTCGCTCATTCAAGGACGCACAGACTCACACAGTCAAACACATGACTGAACGTGGCGGAGATTAAGCACAAGTAAAATCGAACCATAATTAAACCATAATTGGAAAGAGAGGTTCCAGCACATTCATCCACATAATTAAATATTACATTTGCTTTTAGAAGGTACAATGGCTCTCAGGGTTGAAATGGCATGAACAAAAAAGGAACTAACATTAAAAAGCTATGCTAACAAACTGTGGTTTACTAACACTATATGGATGGGGGAACAAATACAAAAGATATACATTTTTAAAGAACATTCCTAGCAAACATTGTGGGATTTTTCCAGTTAATAGGGCAACCAGAAGCACGTCTCTCACTTCCACCGCTTGAAGCTGCACGCTATTTCTATAAAAGGTTTGGGATGGTCAAGTCGGTCAGTCAGGACAGGATGCACAACATCGCGAGCGCTGCGTAACAGCACATTAATTCACGGAGTGGCCACGCCTTTTTCTCTTGTCAAAGTACTCAAAATAGCTTCGCAGGTTGATCCACACATGCCGTGTGACCTCCTCCATTCTCGTAATAGTGAGATCGTGCTGCATTTGTCCAGAGGCTGCAATCTGTACATCCCCGAGGAGTCCAGACACTGGTGGTACTGGCGGCTGACTCTGCGGGTCGGGCGTGACACTTTTTTCCCCCCGGCCCGGCCGTGATGTGGACTATACGGCACGCAGTGAAGGCCTATGGCCATAATGCACAGCCCGCCACCGGTTTAAACCAATAGGTTTTGCAGTAGCAACTAAAACAGGCAGTGGAGTCGTGATGTTACAAAGTACAGAAAGGAAAATTAGGAGTTGAATTTAACAACGTTCTACTTTATCGCCCCAGATGAGTGACAACTTTCTTTGGCTGTAATCAGAGTAAATTTAAGTATGGAGGAAATAAGCTAGCAAGCTAACCAGTGAGCAGCTCCGTTGTTTGCTAGCTTGCTACTATTGCCATATGCTTTCATGAATCATGCTACACTTTTTACGAAAAAATGAGCCAGAGAGCGGGCTTAGCAACTCCTTCACCTCCCGTTTCTGGAGAAAGAAGGAGCCTAGTTAACTAGCTAGCAATGCGTGAAGAACACTTTCCTGACATTGTGTCACGATAACAATTTCCATCGTCTTTGGAAATAGTCAAATGACCACTGAAAACTTTCCCTGCTACTCCTATTCTATTTCTATGCTTTCAAAAAAACATGTTCAGGTAATGGAAGGTCTCATTAAAGCAGACAAGTTCATTTGTTTAAGTCATTTAGGGCACATAGGTCCCTAATGGCTCATGATTTATTACAGGAAAGAATTTAGCATCCAGGCATCCTTGCACCTCCCCGCCTTGCCAACTACAGAGATGTCATGTCACATAGGAAATTAGTGTCAGAGGAAGTTTCTGTTTTGGACTTGTGAATTAATCACAAAGAGGACAGTGAAGGAGGAGTGGAATGCTCCGTCACACTGCTCCCCTGCGCTCAAGGTAGGCCGATTTCTGGAGAATACATCAAAGACGGTTGGGGGCAACGAGAGCTGGTATCCGGGAGAGGCGTGCAGAGGGAATGACAGTTCTGCAGGGTTGAAGGGTGATTACGAAGGTTACTCTGACAGAGGGGAAAGGAGAGGGAGATAGAGAAAATACATTGTTCTACAGCACTCATCTCCAACTTTGGACTCATTACAGCTGCTCTGTGCTCGTCCTTTGAAATTCCACTTTTCAAACAATGCGCTGAAAGTTGCCAGTGTCTCCTCAGAACGAATCTTTGATTAGCATTACAAAAGGCGCAGATAGGAGAGCAGCAAGACACAAAGACAATGGGAGAGCTTACACCGTCTCCTGGCTCGCCATACGTCACAGCAGATGGGGTTGTGCGGCTTTTATTGGCGCCCCTGTTCAAGGCGTTGCTTTGCAATATTCATGTCTCGTCTGATCACGACTCGCTAAGTCAAAACTAGATCGTTAAATTTACTTCGGCAAAGTCAAAAAGTCATGCAATCGTGTCATCGACCGGGTCAGCGGATTGTGCGTGCGGTTTTCACGCCCTTGATTTCATATTTTCGTGAAGAAATGCCATCGCAGTTTGTTACCGTTAGCAGAATTTAAGGTCCACGCTTGTGGAAGGTGTTCGAATTGGCTCCAGTATTTCCATTGAGGCATGCAGGATGATGATATCTTTTTAATTAATTTTGACCCAAAAAAAAAATCCTCTTAACTTCCTGTCCGCCTCGCTCACTCAGTCACGTACTCACGCACCTCCTAGTTCCAACTTATACAAGCATGCTCATGTAAATTCAATTCATTTACTGGCAAAAGTACAGAGTCACAGATGTGACACTGAAAATTTGAAAATCACTCGGCAGGAAGATTCTCACACGCGGGCACAGCGAAAAAACACGCTGCCAGAAATCTCTCCCTTCCTAAAGGTGATGTGAAAAATCGATTTGTGAAGCGTCTGAGCTTCTTTAATGTGTGAATTACGCAATGATGCTTACGGGGCCTCTTTGTTGTTTGGTGTCTTTGTTGAACCTGACCAGGAATTTGTAAATTAGGAGAGCGATGAAAGTTGAAAATTCACCGGCTCATAACTGGAATTGGTTAATGATGGACGGGGTGGAGGGGGGGGGGGGGGGCAGAGCTGCTCGCATTAGGTTCAATGGGACAGCTTTGAGAGCACATTATGCCCCGTCACTCAAATACATATATTGTCATATATGCTGGTATCCATTAAACACTTAAACACACAGTCCGATTTATTTTACAGTATTGTACCCATTCGCAGCAGTTTATTCCAGGTGCTAGTTTATTCTAGGCGCTGGTTTGCCCCCTGCTGTGTGATGGCTCGAGCTGCTTCAAGAGCCTCTCCTGCTGCCTGAGTATCACTGCATACCTCTCAGCAAAGTCCTGCAATTACCAACAAGAGTGAAATGACACCCTATTTAGAGAGATGCTTTAATGCCCTTATGACAGCCATATAAAAGGCACAAAGAAAACCTGGATTCAGGAACATCTGATTATTTTATGTATTTCTTCTTTTAGGGATTTTTTTTTTTAGGTTTTTAAAGATATGATTTCATGTACTTTGGCTACTTGAGTTATGACTTTATACTCTATGCCAATGTGATCTCTCATTCATTATGTACAGCAACGACAGAATGGAGGCGCAGAATTGCAGCGATGAGCCGCTAGATGATGAATCAACACTGCCACCCTTAGGCCAACAGGGAATAGCACACAAACCACACCAAACCCCAGTGCAGAACTGATTATACGCTGCTGACATGTTTTTCCCTAAATTGCTCACGCAGATTAAACGACACAGTCGTTTTGCAGGTGTGTAAAAAAAATAAATAATCTAAAAACAGTTTGAATAATATGAATTAAACACAAAAGTAAAATGAAGCAAATTAACATGTAATATGCTGGGTTCTTCAGGAAACTATATATATATAGTAAGAACAAAAATAATATTTGATCAATGTTTGCTACATGTATTACTGTATTAGAGCATATACCCTTTTTGTCAACTTGACAGCGGTCAGCAAACATATTAATAATTGGATCCCTTTGCTGCTACATGTGTAAACCAGGAGACTAGAAAGAACGAGATGAGGTATTTGAGAGGCAGGTTTGCTATGGGGAGGAAAGATTGACGGGGTTGATTCTACAGTCAGAGGGATTATTTAGAGCGCTGCTCTCTCTAATTTTGAGAGCTGAATGCCTGTCAGAGTCCCACCAAGTGTTAGAAGTGTTAGAATCAGGACAGAGCAGGAGGGGAGTCCTGTGGTACCCTCTGTGGACTGACAGTTTTCATTATTCTTTCTCCCCTCCACCCCCCTCCATTACTCACTGTCTCTCAGGCTCCCTCCATCTCTCACTCTCACACACACACACCGGCACACACGCTTACACACACGCCCGGAGTCCAGAGACATAAACAGATTGTTGCAGCTGACCTCAGGGCATCTAGAGATGCTGAGAGTAATGACCGCCCGATGCCGCATGATCAGCTGGGTGAATGTGTGTGTGTGTGAGAGAGAGAGAGAGTAAGTGGGTGAGTGCTCACTTTTATTTTGCCTATGTTGTGTTTTTTTTTTTGGACGGATCTCATTTTATAGAAATTATCTTATTTATGGTATAAATAACCTCCATTTACTCAGGAAATGATCCTCGGTAGTAAAGCCTCATCTTCAAGGCTGACCTGAGTCCATGTAAAGTTAAGTCAATACATAACTTCAAGATTTTATAATTAAAAAATACATATAAAAATGCTCAAATGCATTGGAGGTAAAACCCACAGTAAAAAAAAACTCTTGGCATATTTCAAATATTAAAATGACAAATAGTCAAGCAAAAAAAAAATTGTAATTAAGAATTTAAAGGAAGGAACCTTCATTTTTTGTCGATTGTCGACACAAAATGTCGTATAGAAGCATCAGTACTACAATGAGACTCTCATCATAAGCAATAAAGGTTCATTACAGTATCTCTCCTGTCTCCCGCACAAGAGCTTTTGGGATATTTGCAGCTCAGCCTCGTCTATAACACAATGTGACAGTGCTCATGTGTATGTGCTAAATATTAAATTAAATGTAAGTGACAATCCTCAAGGAAACATGTCACAGTCACTAGTTTAACCCACAGCAATTATGGGAAGAGCGCTGTGGATTTCCAGCATTCTACTGTATTAACAGTTTGAAACATTTATATGCGTTGATTCAAACTATTACAAGAACCATTTGAAGGTGTTTTATTCATCTAGTTGCAGATAAAACATTCCAACAATGTCCTTTTCTGAGAAATGCATACATTGTCATTTGAAAGAAAAGTTTCTACATTGTAAACTTCTGTTTGTGCTTTCACCTCCATTTACTCTTAAGCTCATGACTCCATTCGGGCCAAACTACTCTGCGTCTTCTCTCCAGTCCTGGTTGATCCGCAGGAGGATTCCAGGTCGAACATCGGGAGTATCAGTCCACGTCTTTGACTGCCCTCCACGCTACAAAGTTGCTCTAACGGCTGTGCTGGCTCGATCAATAGCTGCATATTCCCTACAGCGTACAACGGTTGACAGGTGTCCTTCCACACTCACTGTCATCCAGGACTCTCTCCTCACTGATTCATGAATCCTGAGCTGTGCTGAGCCAGTCTGGTTTAGCATTCCCCTCAGGGCACCGTGGACGGGATGATCCGCCAATAGCCCCTCTCCTGTAGGTCAAACCTGTGTGAAAATGTCCGGACAACGGTCAGCCTAAAAGCTTGACTTCAGACTTTAACTTTTAGCCGTGGATGCTACTTTATCGCATGTTTTATTCCAGCGATATCCACATTTTGTAAACCCCAAAAGGGATGAATTGGCCAAAATAAATATTGGTTTTCTACTGTTGAATCACATCAGTTTGAACCGGAGGCTACCCAAACGTAGCTTTTGTTTTAGTGCGGTCCCATTAGTTTCGGGCAAGTCGGGCAGAGTCGTGCTTCCTGACACTGTGCACACCGACCTTCCTCCCACTCAGGGATGAGCCGTCTGACTTGGGTCAGATCTTCCCGGCTCGCGGGGCCCAGTGTCTCACACCTTTCCCTGCCGTGATATGTCATCTGCTGGCCCTGACAGCCTGCTATCCAGGCTGCTTTTACCACAGGGAGGCTTTGCTTTTTGGCAGCTCTTGTGTCAACTAACTATAGGCTACTCTTTTAGTTACAACAGCACTGCAGTCAGCCCTAGTCAGTGAAATTTACCGTAAATGAGGACTGCATAAAGGACAGGTATACTACAGTGAGAAGTGCAGGGAGTTGGACCTTTTGTTACGGTCCGGACGGCTGCCAAAGTGAGTACTGTATCTCATTCAGCACATTGAGGCCCCTTACCTTTGTGCTGGCACCGAGGAGCCCTGTGCACATTGTCAGCGGGTCTGTTTATTCACCATAATGAGAAAATACAGGTGACACTGTCGAGCACACAGCCGAAATGCAGGGTGTGGAGGTTGAGCGCAAGTGTGTTTGGAGCGATGGCTTTCATTGAAGCCACTCTGATAATGGACTGCAGAATAAAGATGAGTTTACTCACATTCAAAAGCCCTTTGGAGAGGGTTGGCTCTTTTTCTCTCTCGGGCCTTGAGGCTATTAATTCACAATTCAACCTTCAATCAGCGGCCGCAGATCACGTATCCCGGTTTACTGATTGAGAAGATGAAGATTGGAAGGTCGTTTTTTTTTTTTTTTCTTTTTCTCTGGATAGAAATCTCTGAAGTACTTGGAGCTTAATCACCAGCTTAGTGAGGACCTACCACTTTTCAAATACTTTGGTCTCCTCATGCGAGCTGCTTGACTTTCTTCTCAAAATTTATACACAATGTGTGGTGGAAAAGTCCATTCGAGGATATATAGCAACATCTTGTCAACATTGTAGCAAATTGATTTGCCTTGAGGAGACACAGCAGAGGCGATCAATGGTCACTTTAGTGAGGAGAATAGATTCAGTGTTTTGCTTTAAAAGTATGCAGCCAGTGTCACCCTCATTAGCAGCCGTGAAATCAGAAATCTCTTTAATCTTGCGTAGACCCCATGCAGGGAGGCTTTTATTACAAGTCCTAGAAGGTCGCAATGCACTCACCCATTAATTACAATCCATATCAAAGATAATAATAAACACACCGGTGGGCCGAGCCGATCGCGCCTCACGCGCTGTTCAAGGACGGCCCACCGGGAAGTCAGGTTTAGATGGATGGAGATCCACAGGCGAGCCAAGAGTGTTTGTTTTCTCTTTTTTTTTCTTGAAAAAAATAAAAATAGCTTGAACACGTCTTTTGTTCTCTCTTTACAGTAACAAGAGAAGAAGACAAAAGCATGTACAAGAAAGGGAGAATGGGACAGAGGAACAATAGAGTCTTTTACGATCCACGTCCATTGCTTGTCAGAAGGAGTTTGGAGTGAACACAGATTTTGCCTTTTTAATTACAGTGACTGTTTGAAATCAAGCTCGTCTCACTGGCTGTTTTGTGTGATGCCATCACACTCGGTCCTTGGTGCTCATACAGAGGAAGCCCAGCTCTGAAAGGAACAGCTTTGGTTTAGCTAAACCGCCAGTTGGCTAATTATAAGTAGGCCGCCAAAGACACAGCGTGACGCCTGTCGCATCATTGTCTTTTTTATTATTATTATTATTATTATTATTGTGTTCATTGTAAGTAGAAGCTGTGAGCAGTGTGTAGGTGGTCACACTAGCATGTTGTAAGTTGTCTTTTCGGCTCGCGCGCTCGTGTGTTTGTACATCCGTGTGCTCGTGTCTGCACAGTTGCATCAAAGCGTGTGTGGATGGGCCGCGCACGCCGAATGAGGCACAGCGGTGTGCATTTGGACAAGTGTCGTCTCTTTTTTGTTGTTGTTGTTGTCGACAAACACCTGTTTGTTCTCTGCTAATTAATTGTTTAACATAGTTTCAATTTGTCAAGCAGTTCGCTCTCGGTGAAATTAACTCGCTAGCTTGCTGACGCTAGCTAGCACGCCGCCTAATCAGTGTCCAGATGAATTATAAGTGTTGATGTGGCCAGATGTTGCGCCGCCATACATCCAGGAGGATATAAATAATAGATGGCATCTGCTTCTTTAGCATTGTGTAACCACACAGATGAGCAGGGAAGGAAGGACGACCCAAGATTATAGTTACAGGAGACAAAAACTCTTTAAAACTACACTGGTTTTGGGATCGTAATTACTAACAATGAACACGTCTTTGCAGCTCTGTGTATACATTCATTATGGGCGGCTGGCTTGTTTTTTTTTTGTGGTAATTCAAGGTTTTCACATCCTTTTGCCATAGTGTTGAGGTATGTTTCCACAGTGATATGTTGTTGTCACAATAACAGTGAGTACTGTGTTGTCCCAGTGAGGGGCACTGCAGCAATGCATACAGCTCTGAGCCGATTGAAGCAGAACTGCAACAATATACAACACGCTCACAGAGCAAATGGAGCTCTCTTTAGCATGAGGGATCCAGATTGGAGCATCACTTGGATTGTGAGTAGAATCAACAATGAACTAAATATTTAACAATGCACAAACAATGACCTTCTGCTATGTCCATACAATCTTGAAGGTTGTGGTCTGAGAATTTAACCCAATGATAAACTTTTAGTGGCATTATTTTCAAAAAATACAGATATGTAAGAGCATTTCATCTTTATCATAAACGTCTCATTTACATTGAATGTCCGAGGAACATATTATAGCACTTTACAATTCTACACACAGTTTTTCCTCCACTGCATTCCTTGACCTCTCTTTCTCATTTTCAGGTATCACAGACAAGCGTGATGGCTGTGCTGACAATGAAAGCTCACCTCTCCGAGTCCATTTCTGAGTCCATTACCTACGCGTCCCTCCATCAGTCAGAGCCGCTTAGTGTTTTGTCTTGACTGCAGCTGTTAAAGTCTCATCCATTAATGGCTTAGCCCTCACCTCAGCTGCAAACACAGATTACCATTTACATTTATACATTTTTATATTCCAACTTATTCATGTGACTCACCCTAAAGGAAAGTGCTTTTGGATGACATTATTCGAAGGTTCTGTTTGACGACAGTCAACTGCAAAGCACATTATGTCGCTTTGAAACACAAATATGCTCCACTGCTACTTCTTAACGCAAAACAATACTCAAAAGATACAAGGGGCATTTGAGTGTCTTTTAACCGTACATATGTTTCTACCTTAAGTTTTTCTTGCCAGATGGTTAGTGCCTCATAGATTCATCCCCATCTGTAATGACTGCTGAGCATGCGATTAAAAAAAGCTTTGTTGCCCAGGGGAATCCTCCCCACTGTAGTCTGCATGGTGCTGTGAAACTAAACGTCATATCAAGAAAGTGACAAACACTCTGCATTACTGAGTGTGACATTAAAACGATACGTTTGGTTATTAAAAATGAAACAATCCCATGTAATGTGTGTTCTTTAAAAGGATGTTCCCTCTTTCATATTAGTGACAAAAGATCAAACATAACTCATGTTCTTTAATTAGACATGCATGTGCCCGAGTTCAAACAGTGTTCATTATTTGCTTGTTGAAAACATGAAACTGCTTTTGCCGCCACGCGTTTCCTTCAGGGTTGCCATCGGCTTTTCAGTTTGTAATAACGTTACAGGGCTTAAAGGACACTTTAAAAGCTTGTCAGCAGCTCTGCTGAGGAAATGGCATAAATAATGGCACCCGGTTTTAATAACAGTGGAGCTGTATTATTAAGTAACTACGTTGTCTCCACCTGCATGTACTTATATCTACATGCCAAACTCTATGTACTACATGGTCATAATATGTGTACCTAAAATGCAACGCAAACTAATAAACAACCACTCAAGAGGTCACTTCTTCTAAAACATTGGATTCTAATAGATTACAGACATGTTCATGACATGCATACACTTATTTCATTTAGGAAGTAATATACATTCTACTATTATTCTTTTCAGTTTATGCATCAGGGAAAATTATGTAGCAACAGTGTTTGTGATCTATGAGTATTAGTATTTTTTTCGTAAAGCAATTTTGCACCAACAGCATCTAAAAAGGTCCTTTTAGTCAAGTCAGATCAATCAATATAAATCAGGGAGTTAGTTTCTCTGTATAATAGTCATGGTAAAAGCTATGTGTTGCCTGTAAATAAATCCCTATAGTATACCTGCCACTGTGTCAGTGAATAAGCTTGCAGCTTGTTTGAATATATTTATAAGCAAAAGGGAAAAGCTGTAATACATAATTTACTGTACCAACTGAAAAGGGGAGGAAGAATAATTATACATACAATTTAACCTTTTTTCCCCACTATTTAGTCCACTGGTGTGGATGGAAATCGGTTTGACCTTTTTATCCTCCATTGGTGAGGGCATGGCATGAGTGCAGACGAGAAAGCCTGTTGTGAGAACCATAAATCTCAGCGGCTGGCTCAGTAATACTTGAGTCATTGGTATCGATCAACAACCTTATGAATCCCCTGCACATACAGTATATCATGGTCTTTTTTGTTTTTTTACTCGAAGACAATAAAAATAACTATTTGTTTGTGAGGGACTTTGATTTTTAATTCTTCACACATATCTTTCTATGCTTTACAGTTTTTGGGAGCATCTACAAAATAAATATAAAGATAAACATTAATCAACAGCAGTGATGAGATGTTGTACCTTCATAGACCAGCATCAGTACATTGATAAAACGTCTTGTATTAAACAGAGTGTGTAAATAATGTAAAAAGCATCTGTATAGTCCAGAAATGAAAGCCAATGTCATCATACGTAGATTAGCTAAAAGAGATAGCAAGTGACTTGCTGTATTAAAAACAGCACATTACCACTTGTCTTTGTTCGATAGCATTTGCAAATATAAGTTGTAAAGTGACTTTGCTAAATGCAAAATGTATTGTTGTACAAGGAACAGTTTGATATACAGCTAACAAAGTAGCCTCCACATGCAGCCACCATCACTATGTAATTATGTCTTAATTTAAACCTGAATCACAATGTTGCTGAGGAGGCACAACAATGTAAAGCGTGGAACCAGACGTTCCCATGTCACACTGTAGAGCTGTAAAGCTTGACTACAAGCCCGTTCAACCAGCAATTACATCTACATTTACACACACACACACACACACACACACACACACACACACACAATGATCTAACAAGGTTACATTGGACAAGCTTGCATGAATTAGTTGTTATGCTGAAAGGTTGAGGAGCACATGGGTCAAATGTTAATTACGAATTGTCTCAGCTCATAGAGAATAAAGATTGTAATTAATCCTGGACGGGACAAATTCATAGCAATTTACCACACTAATGTTCCTGCGTGGCCTACAAACAGTGTCTCACACATTTCTCAAGAGCATAATTAAAGAAAAAGTTACTTACCTCATAATAATGTTAAAGCCAAAAGGTTAAAAAACACTTTAATGTGACATCATCTATGACTGCATCCAGGTTAGGCATGACCTTGCACGGCTAATATTTTAATTTGAGGCAGAAATGCAATGTCAATGAAGTATAGAAAGGTTCCAACTGAAATGAGAAATGTAATAATGAACATCACCTTAGTTCTTTTTGATTAATAGTACCAATGGTTTAATGAATGGTGGAGGTTAAGTATGCTTCAGTATGCAGGGTTACACCAAGACCAGCGTCAGTCTACACAATGACAATGTGATATAAATCATATCCAAATACTTTTAAAAACAGTTTAAGCAGATATAAAAAAGCAAATACCATCAATGAATGAGGACTTTCAACTTTCTGATACAGCACATTGTATCATCTTCTCAATCTCTTTTATGTTTGTGTCTGTCCTTCCCTTGCTGGCCCCTTGAACAGCCTCAAAACTAGAAACTTGAAAAGCTCTCTAATGCATTGCTGTTCATTTTAGAATCTGCACCACTGACTATGAATGAAACATTAATTATTTTTTTCGGGGTCACAAAGTTTCTCTGAGTTCTTACACCAAAGGGCCTTTTTCTGTTTCAGTTCAGCAAAAGAGAAGTAATTTCAAGAAATGCCCAAGTAATGCCTTGGAGACTATCACAGTGTCTAACAATGTGGGTCTCCCATTCAAGGTCAATGACGTTGCTTTAGACAATGACTCTTTTTCATTTGGAGCTCAACACACAGACTCAAAGACGCCCATACGTCTGGATTGTTGACTCCAGACATCACATCTAATTTACTGTATTGTATCCGATCACCATTGTTGAAACATAAATATTGTTTTTCCTTTTAAAAAATGTCGTCCGAGTAACAAAAAGCTTGCATGTTGTCGCTGGAAAGGGGGTTATTTTTGGTGACCTTCAATGTTGCAACTTCACAGCGTAAGATTATAATGACTGTAATTATTTCAAGGGAACCATCGTTGCAAAAATGACTAATGTGACCATTAGAGCTAACAATGCGTACAGCGCTCTTCAAGACAAGCCTACGCAGACGTCAACATAGTCTCGCAATGCAGCAACACCGCTATAGCAGGATCAGTGAGCACACAAGAACAAGCTTCATCCAGGCCAGCGTTAATTGAAAGGGTTCTAACTTTGTGTGTCGGCCCTCTCAAGGTGACAGAGCATGTTGCGGTTAGATTAAATATTTATTGAGGGGTGTCATTACATTGCCATTATCATTTAGATCAGTTCATTAAACAACACGATACACCAATGATGAGACAATTACGGTTCTTAAATAAAACAGGATGAAAAGAGATAAAAATTCAACTGCTTTTCCCATAGGAAAACACTCCTGGTGCAGATGTGTGTTCTGTTCACAAACACCAACACACACACGTGGTGCGGCCTTCCGTGGTCACGGAGCTCGGTCCCAAGGTAATTGTTGGACAGTGGTTCTTGCCTATGTTTATGCTTGGCAAACAATGACTCTGATAACCATCAACCCTTAATGTAAAGTCAAGGCAACAGAGAAACTGCAGTTTTAGAAATTGTGTACAAAAATATAGATATAACAGGTAAATGCTTGTGTACAGGCTTATATTTCTTGAGTTATATAGTAGCGTGTTGACGAAACACTGTTTTGTTTTTTAGGTGTCCGACATTACAATTACATTTTTTCTTCTTTTTTTTTGGCTTTTGGCAGTTACTGGATCCCTTTGGGAATTTATCTGTTAAAAGAGGGAGGATTAAGCCCATATAATTGCAATGTCTTTGACAGATGTGTATGTATTACCAGTGCTATGACAATGAGATGTAAATTACATGAACTGTTAAAGAATTTCGTCAGAACAATCCATGTAATTATACATCCATTTTCTGATCCCCTTATAGCTACCTACAATATGGTTTGTAAAAAAATCATCCTTAAAACATCATCTGTAACCATCTGGCATGGTGGTGTCAGATTATCATTCAGGGACACAGACTGCACTGGCATGTTTTACGAAAAAAAAAGTAATTTCTTACCTAAAACCCAGGTGGTCCAACCTGTTCTTTGATGTTATCCAAAAGGTATTAGGTGAGGGATGTTGACCTTAGGCAAAGAAAAAAGAACACACCAAAGAACTAAATTAGACTTGAAAGATAAGGCGGGTGTTGTCTATAGTCAGGGCTCTAAGTAACTGGACTGTGAGAAAAAAAAAAATATTTTTCACTTTACTCGGATTTGAAATATGCACCCAATATGTGGTTGAAGTGTAGACTTTCAGCTTTAATTCAATAGATATAACAAAACTATCGCATTAAGTAGGAATTACAACCATTTTTACACAGTCCCCCACAGGCTCAAAAGTAATTGGACAATTGTCTTACAAATGGTTTGATGGCCAGGAGTGGCCTGTTCCCTCATTATTTCCTGACAAATTGAGTAGATAAAAAGGTTTTTGGTAACTAGTCCAATGAACTCAGCATGGGGACCAAAGAGGTGTCGGTGCAAATGAAGGAGGCCATTAAAAGGCTGAAACCTATCAGGCAGATAGTAGAAACATTACAATTGACCAAGTCAACAGTTTGGTACATTCCTAAAAACAATCCTAAAACGATGGAATGTACTGGAAATCTCACCAACATCAAAAAGTACGGAAGACCACAGAACACATGTAAAGTATATGCCTTTCCTTGTTGAAGAAAAACCCCTTCATAACATGAATACTGAGGTCAAGAATACTCTGGAGGGAGGCGTGTCGAAGTCTACAATCAAGGGATGCCTTCATGAACCTGAATACAGAAGGTTTACAACAAGGTGCAAACCACTGGGAACACTGAAGAACAGGAAGGCCGGATTAAACTTAGCCAGAAAGCATCTGCATGAACCTGATCAGTTTTAGATGGAGGTTCTTTGGAAGATGAAACCAAGATTTACTTGTACAAGAATAATGTGAAGAGAAAAATGTAGAGAAGGAAAGGATTGCCTCCTGATGAAAAGCATTACACTTAACCTAGTTAACATGGTGAATGCAGTGCTATGACATGGGCTTGTATGGCACCCAATGGAACTGGATCACTTCATTGAGGACGTTACAGCTGATAGAAGTAGCAGGATGAGTTTTGAGGGGTTTATGGCTATTCTATTTTCTCAGATTCACCCAAATGCTGTAAAGCTGATTAGACATTGCCTCTCAGATGGATAATGACCCAAAACATACTACCCAACAGCCCAAGAGCTTCTCAAGGCAAAGCAATGGAATATTCTTTAACAACTCTATTGTTTTACAATACTATTAAGAGTAAATATACTGCACATATTCCTTCATTGTGATGAACACTGCAAGTTGATTCATAAACATCCCACAAACTCAATAAACTACGAAATTCTGTTTAATGCTCTTTAACAGAATTTTAGATAATACAACTCCAGCCTTATCCTTTACACAACATTAACTGTAAAGGTGTCTGCATAATACATCACTTGTAAAGCGACACTAGATACTGTTTTTTTTGTCCTTGAATGCCTTGGGCATGCTGGTAAATTTTTTTGTTCCCTTTGCCGTTGTGCATCAGATTCACATGAAAAGGTGGCATCCCTTACTCACATTAGTCTGTGGAAAGTTTCTTCGGTCAGGGCATGAGCAGCAGAGGAATGAACGAAAAAAATGCAATGATATACTGATGTGGCCGTAAGAAGAAGATAGTGAAAGATGTCTTCTGCTGTGTGTGACAAGTGTTTAATGTGAATAATTACTTAGCCATGTCCAATGGATAAGCTGCAAGGGTCCTAATTTTAGAAAAGTACTTCTAAATGTCGATCGGTGTGATGTACATCTTCTACAGAGTGTGTGTGAGGAGAACACTTTAATTTGATAAGTGTAAGCATTCGATGGTATTTGCAAAATGTAACATATACGGACATTCACTTGGCACAGGCACACTATTGACAGCCTTCACATGTCTCACAAAAAATGATGCATTAGAAGTAAACTGGATTTTTACAAATAAATAAAAAAACTGTAGTTAATGTGTACTACATTTAATCTGAATTATATATTTTTATTTTGAGCTTTGCTTTTGATTCTGATGATCTTGTTGGGGTTTTGTATCTTTCCTTCAGCTTCTATATGTTCGATTCTTAGAATATACATCTTGCTAAAGGTATTCATACACTTCCTTAAGACTAGTAAACTAGTTGAATCTCATGTAAATAACAAATAACTAAGTTACAATGAACCAGCATTTCATTAAACCATTAAAATGTAAATACACTGAACTTTCTAAGTTGAGTTTTGAACCTTGGGATTATTGAATGTCAGGATATTTATAGTGATTACAGGCATTTTGATAGGTCGTTTTCAGATAGTTTCAGATCTTGTGTGTCAGGACAATGAGAAGCATACAGACACTGTGGAATATAAGATCATTTTAGCTAGTCTCCACTTTCCAATTTGAGTCTTTTCAGATTTTGTGAAAAATTGGGACATTGTGGAAATTGACGATATTTTTGGCTGATCTCTCTCTAGTGGAAGTTTTGAGTGTCACATTGTAGAGTTTGAGGACATTGTCGACTGTAAATTAATTTAGCTAGCCCCCACTTTCTAATTTGAGTTCAAGAATTTGAGAGCAAGGACTTTAAAAAAAAAAAAGAGAGAACGAAAAATAAATGGGAACAATGTGGCGAGTAAGGACATTTTTGGAAAGCGAAACCTTTTTGGCCGCTCCCCACATTCAAATTTAAGTTGCAGGTCTTGAGAGTAAGGTCATTGTGGAATTAGAGCTAACTGTTATGTAATATGATAATATTTTTGCCTGTTGTCACTTTCCAAATTGAGTTTGAAAACCTTAAGAGGAAGGACATTGTGAACAGCAAGGACATTATTGGAAAAGACATTTGGGTCCTACATTTTGCTGTGCGTTCAGACCTTGTCATTGAGGGCATTGTGGAAAGTAATGCCATTTAGTGAATCTTTTATCCTAGAGTTTTCAAAGATTAGTTTTTAATAGAAGACATTTTACTAGTTCTCATTACCCAATTTAAGTTTTACACATTTAAAATTTTGACATTTTAGAAAGTGAGGCTTTTTTTTTTTACCCTATCCTCACTTTCCAAATGTTTCAAAAACGCAGGGTTTGCGGTAGACATCCTGTGAGAGCAAATGTTAGAGGTGGCGTGACAGAGTATGTGATGTCAGCGCAAACGGGGATGATAATTGCTGTGCTAACAAAACAATAAGCAACACATTAAAGGACAGTTGAACCGGAGCCAATGCTGAATTATCATTCCAGTGTTTGTGAAATTCGTGGCTACATAATTCTGCATACTCATTGCAATCGAAGGCCAATTTCAGAGCAAGTGCAAAACATTACCATAAGAGATGCATATGTTTAATTATCTTGTATCTGAAGCTTTTTAAAAAATATAAAAGGGGTTTCCATTCACGCGCTG
>NW_027175965.1:817500-972500 GCF_023055335.1 Clinocottus analis | reverse complement strand
ATCTGTGCAAAGAGAGTCTTTTTTTTCTCAGCTTGTGGAAAATGCCGCTGGTCACTGCCTTGTGTACAATGTGTTGAAACAAATAGAAGGCAGCGGTTCCCTCGCCTCCTGTGCCTGCAGGCCATAGAGTTGCGTGTGCAGACCGGTTTAATGAGCCATCATGTGTCGGAGGACGAGAGCTTTATTTCAGGAGTGCCAAAAGAAAAGAAACAAAATACTCCCTATATCCCTCCTCACTTTTCAAGACTAACCTTTTAAATGCCAAGACCTTTTTTGTCATCATCTTATCCATCCATCTAAGGTCACAACAATTGTAGACGGCGCTGGAAAGAATGGCCTGTAATTGCAATCATGATTTTACAACAGGTCCTATAATTTTCCCTCCGTTCTTGGAGAACACGACACATTGTAGATATCCAGTCTACCAAGAGTTTTACCGCTCCCAAGCTGGATAAATAATTAGCAACTGAGTTGGAAGTAGCAGCTAATACAGCAATTACCGTATCTAATACCTTGTCAATCACCGTATGTTCAGAGGGAGCGCTGCCGCTGAGAACCGCTCCAACTTGCTATTCATTGACGACTACTCTGATTCAGGCATTGAAACAGAGCTCATTATAAGAAAGGCCTTTATAGATTTTAAAAGGATATAGTGATAGCCATACAGTGTATCGCCACTGGTTTAAAATGTATAGATACACTGTCAAACATGATTCCTTAAATAAATGTGCGCGCGTGTGTGTGTAATAAATGGTTGTCCTTTTCGAAAATGTGGCAATTAACTTTTAACACTTCCTAATAATGCAGGAGGCCTTCTTTTTTCTAAAATTATAGGTCCATTATCTGGCTATTTACTAAAAGGGAAATGTTTGTTTGTGCAACCCTATTTCCCCATGCTCGTGTGATAACAGGGACAACTATTTTGTTTTTTAATTGGTCCGGTATTGAATGAGTGCTGCAGACGGCAGCCGCTTAACTGGCTGCAATGAAATCCTTGCGCACCGTCAATGTACGTCCACTTGAAGTGCTTGTTTTTGTCATTGACAGGCTTAAAGACCGTACAGCGTATTTTTCTTTACCCTTCTCTTGATCCGGTCTGTTTGTTGTGTTCTTGATGAAAGGCCTGTGTGATTGGTTAACCCTCCCCTTTAAATCCCGCCTGCACAAATCTGGCACTTCATACAACGTCAGTTGCTCCGAGTGGGTCATGAGGACGTGGTCGTGTATGGATCCGAGTTAGAAGCAAGACGGTGCATCACATGCAGACACTTATTAAGACTGCCTCAGTGTGTTGGTGTCAGACGCAGAGCGATACTGACTGAGCTGCAGTAATGGACGCAACGGGAGTGAGAATGGGTTGTCCAGAGGGCTTTCTCTCCTAAACGTTATCATGTTGTTTTGGGGGCTCTTATTGAAATGAATGATGCTGTCATTGTTCTGTAGAGGACAGACTTTCAATGTTTGTGCAAGTTAGGTCTCTCCCAATACCCACACCTGAAGTTTAGTCTGAGTCTACCTTGTGTGTCCCTTAAGCTGAAAAATGCAAATACTAATACACTGCACCAGGAACTTAGAGCCAAGTGTATCTGACAATTTAGCTGATATGACAAGTTAAGTTTAATCAAAACTATATTTGAGGAACATGACAAGAACCAATTAGGTTAACATTCAAGGTTAATATTCAAGAAATGGCGGCACATTGAACATGTACCACAAAACACGTCAACATTAACAGTATTAATGTTAAAATATTAATTATGGTGCTTTTTAGAGTTAGGTTTAGGGATCTAGAGAATTAGAGTTAGTTATCTGGAGAACTCAATTTAATTGCCTTTCAAGTACTTTCAGCCCCTGAATGTGTTTTTAAAAAAATATTATTTTTTTTTTAAACCTCACAGCAATCTGATCCGTAACTTTAGTAAAATTGTCCTAATTACTCTTCGTGTAGAAATAAAATCAAACAGACAGTATTTGAGATCAATTGAGTCATGCATTTCCAAATCGATGAGATGGTGCCACTATGTCCCGGTGTGCTCTGAATACCTTCCACATACTTGCAGTCTCAACTCACCAGATGATCACACAATCAGACACCTGATAATCAGCAAATCCTGCAAGTGTAAGTATTGGTACAGAGCCAGTGTTCAAGCTGCCTGCTCTTACATTGGCCAGAAGTCCAAACTCATGTTCTCGGCCACACATCCACAACAGTCAACTGTCTTTTTATTATGAAATGTGTAACCTGGACTGTGATCTAAAAGGACGCTCAAGGTAGAAAAAGTCTGGGAATGTTTTTACCAAGATGAAGGTCTTTGTTAGCCTCAGCTGCAGAGTAAAAGGTATGCACTCAATATCGTCACCCAATTTATTTTGATGCTTTCTGCAATGGCATAGACTTGAGTCAGCTGCATTAGGGTTTGGCAAATATTTGGACGTTTATGCATTACATTTCCTCTTTCCAGCAGCAGGGTGGGAATAGATCATTTTAGTTCTTGGGTACCCTTAAGTAGGTTGGTGTTTCAAAAGTGCTTTTGAATGACTCCCTCATGAGGTATTCAGGACTTGTGAAGAAACATTGTCAAAGGTCAAGGTTTGAAGATAAGCTTGTGTGTATGTTATTAAGTGTGGCTTCAGCCGCATGGGGTCAGAGACCCCATGCTGGAAGCACACTTCATGTTCTCCTGCGGGCTTATTATTATTATTCTTCTTATAGTCAAACCACTACTCCTCCCAGAGCGTTGCCAGCACATGCGCAAAAATTACATCGAAACGTGCGGTTTGCGCGGGAATCGTGAGGTATGACTTTTCTAAGAGATTCGCCCGTACGTTTTCCCGAAAAATGCAAAAAACATAAAAAAAATTTCACGAAACGTTCGTAGAGGGTGGCGCGCCAATTAACAGAGTGAGAAGAAGCGACAGAAACTGCTAAAAAAATAAAACGTATTTTGTCTTTACTCGCACAATGTTCACTCTTCATACACCATTGTTGGATAGAAACGTTGGAAATCTTGTCTTCTGTCATAAACTGCGGTCGATAGGAATCCAACGGACTCAGACGTCTTGAAATCGGACTGAATGTGAGAGAAAGTCCACCTCGCTCTGCCATCCGCCACCATGTTAAATCTCCCTCCAAAACCACGTCTCCCCTGAAGCTCGTACCTGATTTGTAAATCGCCCGTACAGACACATGTTTTATCGTACAGACTCGCCAGTCACAGTATCTGTTCATCAGGTCTTCCTAACGCTCAATATGCGATATCGAAGCAATAGTGGCTTTTAAAGTACCATTTTTTAAAAATAGTTTGAAAGGAGTTCCACAGTATTTAGGTCTATTAAGCTCAGCGTAAGGAAGTCCCTTTGAAGTCATCACCATGGCAACCTTTGATCTAGCGACCCACAGGTGTTCTCGTTAGGGCAGTTTAACAGACACGCAGACACTTACACACGCACACACAACACAGATGACTTCTGTCTCTCTGTCTGTTTGTCTCACACACACAGACACAGAGACACACATACACACACACAAACAAACATATACACAAACACACACACACACAAACAGACACACAAACACACACACACAAACAGACACATACACACACACACACACACAGACACACACAAAGACGTTTACGTGTGTTTTATATTGTGTAGTTGTCAACACTGTGATCATTAATAAGGTCATATGATATTTCATATACGTTTGTGTGTGTTCAGGACGTTCAGTAGTTTATTTCCTTAAGTCCACAGTCCAGTCTGCCTCTAATCAGTCTGCTGGCGCTCACTTGGTCACCATGACGACGGCAGCACACAGGTGCTTCATATCAGCCAATCAGTTTAACACACAAACCAACTCAAGTGCTTTGGAGGAGAGACGGGCGTCATAAACAAAAGCTATATATTGCGAGGTCTTACGGCAGTAGTAGCCACACTTTCAAAATTTCTTGCGAAATTTTCTAGTTTTATCGATTTGATTGCATAACATTTTATGTTCTGGCATGACTGTTAAACTGCAAGGCACAAAAATCAATAAAAAGGAACAAGGCAACGTCACCTTGGAGCAGTTCAGTTGAACTTCAAGGAAATCACATACTGGACTTCCCAAGGTGAAAATATGAATTCACAATGGTTTCTTTTCCCTCAGCTATTAAAGGCACTTTCCCACAGTGACCAAGAAAGTGATGGCGCTAACCTGACCCATCAGGCATAAACACTGATTAGCATTTTACATTCATTTGTCACAAATCCTTGAAGTCATTCGTAGTTCTACATGAGGACGAGTGGGGTCATTCTTTGAGGGGGGGGAGGGCTGTAGCTCATGTGGGAGCGTGGTCGTTGATCCCCAGTCTCCCCATAGTTTGCGTGTCAAAATGTCTTTTGAGCAAGACACTGAACCCCCCCAGTTGCTTCCTGGGCGCCTCACGGCAGTACACTGCTCCGTAATCACTTAGAATCCCCAAGAGGATAATTTCTTTCTTTTGGGGTAAATCAAAGAGTTCGAAAGTGAAAGTGTACAATGGGTGTCTGCAGCAACAGGGATTCTCACCTCTGTGCCACTTACTTGCCAAACAGGGACCTTCTAACAGAAAATGTGTTTTTGTTTCACACCAGCAAAAAGAATGGAAGGATGTTCATTATAAACGTGAGACATTCACCAGGGGTCGCACTTTCAGTTCGTCACCTCACTTTTGTCTCTCTTACACACATGCCCAAATACTCTTTCTGCCCCCGCCAGGAAACAAACCCGTCTAAAACTTACTCCACAGCACTTTTTGAACTTTTGTCTTGCGAAACGCCTGCGATTGCAAGAAGTGCCTTCGTTGTGCTGCAGTAAACTATGAAGCCCAGCACATCGGAGCCTTACCTTGGTGGGATTCATCAAAGAGCAGCAGCAAGCAGCTTTTTCCCTGCTGCACCATCATGAAACATGCCTTGCGGGACACTTCCATTTCCTCTACCAGACATGAATGCAATGTGACAGGCTGTAGGATCAAAGACAGGCCTGGCTTGATGTCTGGCACAAGTTGCAGCGACTTACACATCTAATAACAACAGCATTCTGACAATGGTTGATGGAGACGCAGTAAAGAGAGTTTCAAGAGTTGATTGAGCGTTGCGCTTTTTCTGGCGATGTATTAATAGGATCACATGAGGACAGACTGGAAGGTGGCAGGACTTTAGTAAATAGTTAGTCAATTGGGGTCATGAATAATAAATACATATACATATATATAGACTAGTTCAAGCGATACACCCTCGATGTGTTTATTTGATGAGTTTTGTGTCATTGATGTCTGCGTTAAATTAACTGTCTGCAGGTATATTACTCCCAATGGTATGTTTTAAAGGATAGCTCATAGATTATTAAACACCAACACAGCATGTTGTCTTTATCTGTGTCACAGTAAATATGTCCTTCAGTAAGCCTCCGTAATGACTCTTTATTATTTGCCTTTTTTTTCAAATGTTCTTAGCTGCTACAATTAATTTAGCCCACCGCAGCGTTTATGAGAAGAGATGACTACAGACTTCAGCATTTATCATTGTGCTTTCCCTCAGTGCCCCCAGTTATAGGTCCCGGTTAGATTTATAGGCTATCTGGTATCTATAACATCGCAGTCCCTGAGGTCCTGCCGTTTGTTTTCTATGCTGATGATTAATCGACAGGTCAGCCATTTTGGTGTATGCGTCACAGGAGTTATTGCATATGATGTGTTGCTATGAAAAGCAACTTGTGCGCTTGTTTAGAACTGACAAAGATTTTTGCAGTGCAGCACCTTCTTGATAATTATATCCATTTATAAATGGCTCAGGTTTCCGCTCAGCTGCATACAGACTATATCCCCAAGACAATTAGCATGTAAAAAGGCACAGACGGCTAGTCATGAATATCCGAGATGCCTTCAGTGCCCATCAATGTTTTAAACACTGCTTTGGGACAAACAAAAAAGGGCGGGGAGGGGGGGGAAGGAGTTTAACTTTCATTTTATCTTCAAAACTGAAATACCCACTTCAAGCAATTAATAAAATACTGAATTTCAACAGCATTTAGCAGCTTTTGTTAAACGTCTTTGAGCGGATTAATAAAAACACAGCTTTTACTTGTCTGTCTGGTTATGACTGGAATTAAATGTACCCGTGAGCTATTTGTCTCTGCTGTACACCAGGTAACAGAAGACATTCAGATGTGTCTGTATGATTAAGACCGGACTGGGAGCAATCCATACCAATTATAATTGTAATAAACAAGGCCATGAGGTGAATTCTTAAATCTAGAGAATACAATGTATAAAAAATTAAATGTCTCTGATCTTTAATTTGTTACCCATTGTATATTAAATTACGTGTCCATTATATGTGTGTAAGCCTTCAGTGACCAGCCAGGATTGTTATTACTGAGTAATTTGTTTTGTACTCCAGCAGGACACGCATTACTGAGCAGACACACATCCCACTCTCACATTCAAGGAGCGAGCTGCAGATGTTGGGAGCTTCGTGATGAAGGTCACCTGCAGGAGGCCATGTGTCATGAGAATTACAAGTTATTACTGTATCAAACAACAAAAATGAATAGTACACAATACCAACTTTCAGCTTCAATTTAAAGGTGTGGACATTCACATACATATGAACAGTGTAGCCATTTTTTACCCGTTGTTTCTTTTCCAATTACTCGGTTAATATCAGGCCAAGATAGCACAATCACAGATGTACCAAACAACTTTAAAAAGTTGAATTGTACACTGATAACAGAGGATATCTTCCTCATCTCTCCGTTTAAACAAGTGTGAGGTTGTTGCTGGGCCACAGTAGGGGTAAGAGAAAAAAAAATCATAGCATCGCCATATTTTGCGTGGTGACATAGTATCGATACACTAAAGCAAGTATCAATCTTTTATTAAATATATTATAAACCTAGACATTCAGATTTTAGACTTCCCTTTTCTCAGCCAATCAAACGGCATCCTTGCTTCAAAACACTAACAATAGCAGAACATCTAACAGCCTGGTGGAAAGTCCACAAAATCAGAAACATTACTTTTGCACCTTTAAAGTTGTACACCTATGAACAATCCAGACTTTCTAAGCCACAATAAACCTCTTCATCTCCACGCATGGTCTTCCAAAATGGTATCACTCATTTGAAACACATCTTCACTAACACCACCCTGGTTCCATTCCCCCATTTGATTCAGAAGTATGGCACCGGGAACAATCACTTCTGGAATATCTGCAAATCAAATCTAGTCAATCCAAACTTAACACTAATGACTAATACTGAATTACCTCCGTCAACCTCACAATTATTAATATTACCTCCATAAAAAAGTTAATCTCCAAAATATGTAAGATAATTTCACAGCCTGACCAAACATCATCCATACCGTCAATAAAATGGAATTCAGATTTATCTGAATTTATCATTTATTTATCACTCCCAAACTATCACTCTTCTGGATTCTGGATTACATCTAAAAATGCAAATGTACAACTAGTACAATATAAAATACTTCACAGAATTCGCTATACTGGGCATAAATGTTTAAAATGGGATTCAAACATCTGTCCACATTGCACTCAAAATAGTCTGGATAGCTACAGTCACACCACCTAGCACTGCTCACCAGTTCAACACGTTTGGAAAAAAATAACTGAGTCACTATCTGTCTTCCTGGGCTGCATCGTCCCTTTATCCCCTTCACTGTGCCTGCTCGGAGACATCACAACCACAA
This sequence comes from Clinocottus analis, assembly GCF_023055335.1. Classification (NCBI taxonomy): domain Eukaryota; kingdom Metazoa; phylum Chordata; class Actinopteri; order Perciformes; family Cottidae; genus Clinocottus; species Clinocottus analis. The sequence continues at coordinate 964,764 of NW_027175965.1, read as the reverse complement.
AGCTAAACAAAAATAACCGCCAATTACTCCTCGTGGCCCTAACTATCGCCAAGAAAACTGTCCGCATGAACTGGAAATGAAGGAATAACATCCACATTACACACTGGAAAAACCTAAGGATCCAACACATTTCAATGGAAAATCAAACCTCCATTAGTTATGATACAGAACAGCACTCCATCTGGTCATGGCTTCACTGTTTTTACAAATATGACATCACACAGTCTATTAATACTCACATTTTGTTTTTAGCCTGAAACCCACGTACATGCATATATATCAATCTGCCTTCAATTATTAAAAAACACACAGACACACACACACACACACACACACACACACACACACACACTTTTGGCATCCTGTTGATGTCATGTATTGTCTTGGTTTTATTTTTGCAATAATAAAATAAAAAATGTATTCTAAACCTTTTGGTCAAATCAATTGCTTTTTAGGTCCACGAGATGGTGCTGTGTTTTCTGGTGAGCTCAGGAGAGTTCCCGGGTCAGCGTGAACGGTAGCAAATTGGTGAAAACAAAAATGGAGACAACCGAGAAAGAAATTTAAAAAAATGCACCGTCCATGTTTAAATCAAACGTCTGGCCTTATTTTGGATTTTTTTTAACAAACAAGGGAAGAACGACATGGATATGACACATGTGATTTGCAAGCAGTGTTGTATGAAACAAAAATACTCTGGGAATATGACAAACATGAGGGCTCATCTCCCATGCCAGAGATAGTGTTAATGACGGCAAAGCCAACTCTAAATCGGTTCTACTAAATAAAATAGACACTGGATAAAGCTACCATCGAATTCTGAGCGAGCTAAGAAGACAAATCTATCACTTTATGTGCAAAGACCTGCATTCATACAACGTTGTGGAAAATGAAGGTTGTGTTACATGCTCAAGATACTGGAAACCAGATATGATTCAGCCGTGCCCAAGCTCCACAGAGAAGTGAAGCTTAAAGTTGAGTAGTACGGCAGTAAGAGTTGCATTAACTTGCAATGTGTGGACGCCAAGGGCCTTGAAAGTCATATGTCACTATAACAGCACATCACAGACTGGCTAATTTAGTTTCACGATCTCCAAACTAGAGCAGTACACGCAAGTCACACCGGGACAAACATTACAGACCTTCTGCAAAATGCGGCACATCAATGGGGGATTGAAGACAACGACCTGGTGGTTATAACCGACAACACTTCTAACATTGGCGTTGCCATTCAGTTCGCGGGTGTTATGGAAGATTTCTATGTAGTTCGGGAGGAGAGTTTAAGTTTCCAATCAATATGAAAATAAACAGATTTCTAGACGGACTCAAACCTTGTCTGTTTATTTTGCTTACAAGTGGAAGAAAGTCCAGACACAAACCTCAGTGAGCTGTGAAAGAAACCTCAACGAAACATTGTTTGTGCATCAGTATTTACACACAGGTAGCTGCTCTTGACATGACCTATGCTATCTTTAACTGGTTCAGGCGTAGACGCATGTGTCTAAGTTTTAATTGTGGTTAACATAAGACAGCATATCAGGTGTCGGTTTGTGGTTAACCTATGCTGTGTTCTTTAACCTTTGCCCGAGTTATCTTACACTCAACCTTAAAAAACCCTCACTTTGCCATTTCCAGCTGAGCACATGTTAAAAAAAAAAAAATTAGATACATACAGATGCATGTTACAACAGAATCATACATATTTTACCACTTCACGGTATAACTGCATGTAAAGGGTTTTTGCTCACATGCTCAATCTGGCCTCACAGCGGGCGTTAACAGTATTCAGGATCATGGGGAGAGTGCGGCGCATTACTGGCTTGTCCCAACAGAAGCACGGTGGCAAACCACACTTTGGAGACAAAAGCAGAAAAATACAGATCTCGACCCCCAAGCTCAAGACTGATGTCAGCGCGAGGTGGAACAGTGCTTATGAAATGCTCCTTGAACAACAGCCTGGCATTTGCGCCACGCTGTTGTCTCCCAAAGTGAGCAGTATCAGATATATTCACCCTGAAATAAGAGCGACATTTGGAAACGCTGAAGAAAATGTCCGGGCCTTGAAGTCGATAAAGTGGCGACCCCTGCGATGGCCGAAGAAAAGACTCCCAATCTGTCACTCGTAGCTCAAAATACGTGTTCGTTCATTGTAGGTCTGAACAACAAAAAGGACCACAAACTATTTTCTTCAAAGATTTGATCTGTTTCCGTCAATAACTTTTATTATGTATGTAATTAAAATAGCTGGACAGGAAACACGTTTTACAACATGTATGGTTATTTTATGTCACAATTGGAATTTCAAAACATAACGACGTAAATAAATAAGACGCGTTCCGCTGGTAATCGATCCTGCGTATGAGCGGGATACTGAACACAACAGTGTATAAATACTCAATGCAGTTTGTTTAACAGGAAACAGACAACAGAGAAAACATCTCCACGCTGACACAGATGATACCTGTGTCTTAGTTATACAAGTTGTAGTTTAAAACTATTAAATCAACTGAAAACATGCAAAAATTTGTATCAATATTTTAAGTGCATTTTTATTGAAATGTTCGCTAAAAACGGTCCGGACCAGAAAACAACTCCGCCGACTGACAGCTGAGATCAGAAACCGACATCGCTTCAGAGGGAAGGACGTCTCATGTCTCTTAAAACATGTTTCCTCGCGTCTTCTCTCCTCGCTTGGTTTCCTTGCGTCTCTCCGTGCATCCCTGGTGGGCGGGACTAAGACGCTAGGAAAGGACGCAAGTGAGGGAAACGGGGATGCCATTTAGAGACTTGGGATGCACCCCTTGCCGTTCCTGTACCCAGAGGACAGAGACAGGAAACCTGTCTCTGTCCTCTGGGGCCTCTGGTGATTCCTACCCCTAGGCCACAGGGATGGCAAGCTTATTAGAGTCTGGAGCTGAAGACACTTCAGTCCCACTCTCATCAGCACTTCAAACAGGAAATCTGGGTGGTATGATGGCGCTCAAGAACACGACATCTGTCTGGAGCTTCTGAAATAACGCTAAAATTGTATTAGACGTCAAACCAAGGCCAGCCCACTATTCTGGATCGTATACTGAGGTAATATGGAATCAGACTGAGGTCAAATAGTTGAGATGAGAACACAACTGCAAGTAAATGTGAGAGCGCACAAGCACAAGTTTATGAGAGCTGCATTAGCGTTGTGGGCGAGGAGGACAGAATCATGAGCGTAACACACAATTGATCATGCAAGAGGAATTGTGTCGCCACTTGAGTCAGCAACAGGAATTATCACGCTCGTGATGCTCAACGTTATTTACTCATCTGAAAGCAGAGTTTGTTTATTAAAGTTAAGGATCCTTCCTTGGGAGGACGATTTATTAATCCATCTTGGTTCCTTTTACTTTATTGAGAATTACAATTTCTGGTAGAAATATTGATTTGGGATTTGCATATCAGAATACACAGATTTAAGATGTAGGCTTATTACAATGTAAATTATTTAAATTGTTCTGTCTAGAGGGGCACTGGCCACTAGGGAGGCATACGTTCAACTTAAAATGCATAAGGAGATATCTCAAAGAAAGAAAAAAAAAAGGTTAAAACAGAGCAAGACCCAACTGGGCAGTTGGAGGACACAAGGAGAGGCTTCATGAAGTACCCAATAAAACAGATGAAATCTGAATATATACACACACACACACACACACACACACACACACACACACCACATCTAACAGGAACAAAAACAAAAATTCATTAACCCAACAGACCGAAGGATGAAGGAGTAAAAGCAAAATAAAACACAGGTATTTCCTTAAGCGTTCAATGAGCATGGTGCACCAGAGGGAGGGGAGGAGAGGTGGGATGGGTATGTTGTATATTTCAAGAAAAAGATAGAAAACCATTGACGTTTTAGTTGGAATGCATGTTTGCTATGTGTCTATCGAAATAAAACCCATTTTGAAGAGAAAAAAAATTAAATAAACATTTAAAATCTAAATATATACACCACATCTATGCATTAAGGATAAGTGCAATATATCAGGACCTTGTGTATGAGGCAAAGACCCAGCAGCAGAAATAAAAAAAAGCACTTTACTGGTCAAAGTACAACACAAGGAAACGGACCGATTCTGGAAACAAACACTAAACTTCATCACGGAGGCGATGCTAGCTCGCAGGGATACAAAGAAGACAATCCTGCAACTGACAAGGGGGAAGACACATTAGATACACGGGGGAAGACGGGCAACGAGGCGCAGGTGGAAACAATGGGGACTGGGCTTTACCGTTACACAGAGGAAAGGCACACGGGGAGGGAGGAGTTTCTAAAACGAGAACAGGTGAAGGGAATTAACAACCAGGAAACACTGGGAAGACGCATGGAAAACAGGGCGAGGCACTACAAAATTTGTAACATTATGCTTCCTAGGCCCATCCCATGTACGCAGTTATGGATTCAGTTGTTAAAAAAAAGCAGCTAAGAAGGGGCCTTGGCTGTCTAGGAAAGGGGGGCAGGGGAGGGGGCAGTAAAAAAAAGGAAGATAGGAGTCACTTAATGTCAGGATGACCGAGGGACCATATAGCGAGACAAATATGAGTCTAAGCCGTTCAGTTGCAACTTCATTTTTCATCTCTTTCGCAAACAAATTCAGCCCCTTATAAACACCCTTGGGAGTAATTGGATCAGTCCACCTCTCAAGAGGTCAGTAACTCCACCCCATAACACGTGCTCTAAACATTTACGTCATTGTACCAACCCCAAAAATAACCCTCAATTTACTCTCTATACCTTGAATAAATAACTTATAAATTCATAGTTACAGCAATGACACTCCTTCACTTCCCCTTACTTATCCTACCATCTTATATTTACCATAAGTACCGTTCAAACTATCATTCATATTGCCACTGACACTATTAGTGGTCTGGGTAACGACGACGCGTTGCACTCAAAATGGGTGGAAGGATGACACATGGAGGTGGAAAATCTTTATTAAGCATTAGTATTTCTCGTCTAGTCCGTGAGGGTCTCTGTAACCAGTCTGTAGCTCCATCTCTTCTCCGATGCTTACTCCACCCCCTTTTGCCCTCGAGGCCTACCCTCTGAAGAACGTGTGAGCCATGGAGTTTAAAATGTGCATTTAGACGCTCGTTCCATTCCCACTATTGATCATATAAAAGAGCGAGGGGCTAGCTAGCCAGTTAAAATTCCAGCTGCAGCATTTTGCATGCTTAAGATGTGATATTGATTATGGCAGGTATAGAGAGTTGTAATGTAGACTAAGAAAAAAAAAAAAGGCACAAATATTAGTATTCCTGTTTTACTTTAATTCAACTAGCTTTTTTGGGACATAAGCCCAGTATCTAATCGACAAGACAAACCAGACACCCATTCCCCGCTTCAGCTGCATGTGCATGCTGTGCAGGTGGCAGATTTAGGGTATTATAAAGTTTAGTTTTCATTTTAAGCCCTTTTTCCCAGCTGTGTGTTTATTAAATATGTATTTAGGTATCTGGTGATCCTTAACCAAAGATATTAAGCATGCATGTCCAAAGTTAGTCTGGATGATTTTACAGTTTGGCTGAAATTAAAGATGAATATAAAGAGACTAGACAGAATATCATTGCTTCAGTATCCCAGACCGTCACATTTATAAGCCCAAATGTTATGATTGGCCACATTGATACAAACACACCCTTTTTCAATGGGATCTTAAAGTAGAGATTGAAGTCCTATTTTATTGTCAAATGTCTATTGTTTGCGTCTCTTAAATCAGAGTTAGTAAGGCCACACTCCTATAATGCTTATCAGCACAACAGCCATAATGAGCCTCATCTGTATCACTATTATTATCATGCCTAGAAATGATTACCAATGCAGTTTTAGTACTTGTTTTTGCTTTTTATTTCCACCTGCTTAGACCAGCACTCATTGTAAGCGCAACAAGCCATTTCTCTTGGCATTTCTGGTGCAAACAACCATCTCTGCAACTTCACAAAAACCCTGTTCATTTGAGTTTCTTTTTCCCCCCCCCACTGTGACTTACATACGCTTAGACTTTAATGCATATTAAGATATGATTATTACAGGTCTGTATGGAGTTTAATAAAGAGGGGAATCTTACAATGGAGCGGTCACCCACAATTTAGTAGGCTGTACAAGTCCTTTCAGTTCGTTGCACTTCTCCAGTAGTAGGAATGACACATTTCATCTGCACTTTCTAATTTGAGGGAAGTGCCATTAATTATGCACAAATCAAAGAACTGCAGTAGATCTATTAGTTTAATCTCCCAAAACAGCAAGAACATTTACCAAACCAGTGGAAGAAATGTGTTTTTCACAAAATTCAAAATGGCGGAAAATTTTGGTAGTCGGGCTTTATGTGTCTGAGAGGCTTTTTTGTAAAGGGGGTGGAGCCGGACGTGTGAATTTTTTCAATTCATCGGACAATCTGGGCGAGGGGCGTCGCCGGTCCAACTTTGAGGGGGCGCTAGAGAGCCATTTTTGGGAATTTTTTTTCACGCCTATATCAGACGCCTATTTTCGCCAGACCTGACAAGCCGTCCAAATTTGGTGAGTTTTAGAGTATGGCAAGTGCCCCAAAAAAAGGCGCCCAATGTATAAAAATAAAACAAAATCGGAATAATAGGAGCAACAACAATAGGGTCCTTGCTGGACCGACTGTCGCTCGGACCTTAAATATGAGACCCTTTGCGTCTTTAAACAGCAAATCAGTATATACAGTGAAACAATTTCAACTACAGGTCCAGCGGTGAGCACAGGAGATTGTTTTTGAGAAACATCTCATAATTGCAATGAAGGCATTACTGTGTGCAGCTGTAACCAAACAGCTCTGACTTTAGGTCAAAGTCAAATATGGGTCTGTCGGCAGCGGACTGGTTGCTGCTGGAGAACGCAGTCTCAGTTGAGAGGTTCTGGTAAACCCGGATTATTTTGGCAGAATAGGACTCTGATAACTATCTAGATATAGCCAACCTTCTCAGTGTCATTAATAGTCTTGCATGTAGGTCATAGAAGCATCAAACTCTGTTAAACAGTAAATTTAGCGTCAGGATTGGCAGCATCTTCCATCGAAGCAAATCTGGGGAGCTGTACATTTACGTTTGAGGTGCTGCATACTTGTGCCGCCCAGAAACTATTTCCTATTCAGCAGCAGCCTCCTCCCCCTGGCTCATTAGCAACTGTCTGCTGCTTTTAAAAGGGGATGAGGGGAGCTGCTGTGATTGCTCATTAGCGATCGTGGGGAATTGTACCATGCAATATATTGCCAAATCAAACGCTCCACCTTGCTGAAAGCCATTTCTAAAGGTAGGTTTGATGTGTTCATGTATCCTCATTCGAGTTAGCACCCACAGGGTTTCAGCTCAGTCTGTGCTTTGGCCTTCCAAAAATCACTCAAGCCAACTGACTAAGAACACACACACACCATGTGTTGCCACCATTTCACTTAAGGATCATGTCAAAAGCAGCATTATTGCGAGTGCAGCAATGTGCACACATATGCAAGAAGGCCATCTACAATCATTAAATTACAAATGTGGATTGAGGTGAAGCACCAAAGTTTGTTTATGTGAATCAAAGTACAAAAAGTGTGTTAACGTGAATCGTCAAAGTTGAGCGCATTTGAGTCAGCCAGAGACCCTTGAGGACATAAGTCTCGCTGGTCACGAACACAACCACCGGTTTGTTCAGCCGAGAGGCGAAACAGAGCTCGGCATGTCCTACCTGCTCTCCCACAGCCGGCAGCACCTCCTCTACCCGACACGCTGCTGTCCGGGGAACTAAGCGGACTCCCTGCTGGATGGACGAGCGTGACGGGGGCACCATGCTCTCAAACACCAAAAACATCACCAATAGCTGCTTGGCTCCTCGATCATGTGCAGAGACAGAAGAACAGAGGAAACCAAAGTAGTGATTGTACAATCCAAACAACAGTTCAAAGTGTAAATTTAATCCAAAAACTCAGGCTTCCAAAAAAACCACTAAACTAACACAGCAGTCTACACAACACTTACAGCGAACCGAGGACATGCGGTAACACACAGAATACGACAAAGGGACAGAAGACAAACAGGGTTTAAATACAAGAGGAGATAACGAGACACAGGTGGACACAATGAGGGCAGCACAGGTGCAGGCAATACACAATCAGGAACCAGGGACACAGACAATCCCAGACGGGCAGATAGTGTTGAGACTAATCCCAATCTCCACCCTAAACCCTCAAGCCCTGAATCTTCAGGGACTCACTGACGTCATTGATGTGTACAATGTGTATATGTGTATATATATGTATATATATATATGTGTGTGTATTGATTTTCTGCTTGCATTCCTCTAATTCACATGCTTTTATGTTCCATAATGTTGTAAAGGTATTTTATTGGGCTAAATGCCCACATGCCTCTTTTTTTTTTTGCTTCTCCATTCTTCCATTGGGAACTTTTCTGTTTAACCTCACGTTGCAATGCATTGTGGGCAATTCCCTTAGGCAAAGTCAGCATCTAATGTTGACTTACGGAAAGGGTTCATAAGAGGCTCAAAATGTCTGCCACAGAGGCCTCAGGCAACCCACAATGGGACACCCCTAAACCCTCAAGGACTTTGCGGGAGTGCCTCAATGTCTGTGAGTCCGTAAGGGTGCAGATTGGGATTGGGCGTACACAAGACTACAAAATAAAACAGGAAACAGAAACTCATATCATGACAAAACGAGGGGAGGACAGGAGAGGACAAAGGAAGAGACTAGAGGACAGATAAAGAGATGAGGACAGAAGAAGAGACAAGAGATGAGAGGACAGAAGACTAGAGGACGGTAGAGGACAGAAGAAGAGACGAGAGGACGGTAGAAGAGACTAGAAGATGATAGAGGTCACACACCTCTTCATGTAGGTCATGTAAAATTAAAATGTCTACATTGCATAGAGGTGAGATTACATTTGTCAGTGCAGTATAGGACTAATAGTCCTGTCGGTGACTGTGATCACACTGTGTTATCCTGAACAGGATCTTAGTCACGTTAAATTACCTTCGTGAAGGAGGGCTAATGTATTTAAGGTTCACATGAAAGTACTCTAAAGAAATCTTTTTGTTAATAAAAGGGTTGAAAGGTGAGATTATCCAGCCACAGATCATATGCACTCTTTTGTATTGCACTTTTTTCATACATAAATGTATCCTACTTAATAAAACATGTCAGTATGTTGTGAAAAGTATGTGATTTTTTTTCAAAGAAGTTTTTATTTCTGATAGATGCACAGAAATTCTGATCTCCCAATTTGCCAGTGTGTGATTTGTGTGTTTCATTAACACATTCATGTTATAATTTGTCAATTTTGTTTTGGTTTCGTTAATAAATAAATCGTCATAAATGTTGGCATGACTCACATAACTCATCTAGCCTCTTTGACTATCATACATGAAATGCATGCCTTTTCCTCAAAGCACTTGAGGCATTTTTGGCATTTGTACAAGCAAATAGCCCAGACAACCTGCCTTACAACTACAGCTGTAGTTGGCCCATGCTCTATACATGGAATACAAAAAAATGAGCACTAACAACGAAAACACCTACGTTTAGTTTATATATATATATATATATATATATATATATATATATATATATATATATATATATATATATATATATATATCATTAGTCATTTCCTAAAACTCAATTTCTTATGAGAAATAACCATCTAACTTTGGATATTGTGGTTATGTATAAGACCCAACACTCCTAGTATGAAGCTGATTCTCAAAAATAGATTTTAGCAAGTTTAATCACACTTTAATTGCTTCGAGGGAATAATGTATTGCAAGAGCGTAAAGTTAAATTGTGTGGATATGTTCGTCATTATTGTTTGTCAACATGTAATTCCATTTGCAAATCAGTAATATTTAATTTATTGGAAAAAGAGCCTTAAATAAAAGTAGCAGGTCTGACCCATTTGAATATTACTGCATTAAACAAATTGTTCAGAGTGTGATATTAGCGTCTTTTTTTTAAGAAAATGAAACACCAGTCTAATGCCATATTGGCAGGACTTTAATAAATACATCTTGCAGTCTCCGTGGTACCGAGAACAAATATAAATCAGCAACACTGCTCTGGTAATTGCATCTGTCAAAGACCTCATGATATCAAAAGTGTGAAGATATTGCTTTTATTTGATAAACAATAACGAGCAACGTGTGTGATGGTCTTTGAGGAGTAAAAACATATATTTATATCATAAATTACGGGAAGTCATATACCTCACCATGCACTGAGCCACAGTATACAGCAGATACATAGCATTCAAGCTCACAAATTTAAATAACACATGGTCAATAAAAAAAAAGAAATACACTGGGAAATAATAAACATTGAGTTAGTGGATTGTATAATTGCTTTTGAGAGGAGACTTAGCACCGGCAGTGGCCGAAGGCAGCAGTTATATTGCAGTTGTGTATCTCTTCGATGCTCAAATGACCTTGGGATGCAATTCAATCTGCAATTCAATCTCATCCTCTCGCTTTTGAGCTTCAATTAGACTTAAGGCACAAAGGCACAAAGTATATGTGACTGGCTGGAGAAGAAAAAGAAGAATGCAATCTGAGATGGGTCCCGGTGCTTCGTGCGCATCTGCCGTGTTCTCTCTGTCTCGGCTTTGCGCTCACAACACTGAACTCGACCAGTTAATCAACTATATCTCATGATGCATTAAGAGCTATATGTTTCCCATCACGCAAATGATGTGAGAACGTCTGAGCGACAGCAACTTCAATTCATTGCGCACTCTTGTAATAGTGCTCACTGTTTGAAAAAAAAAGTGAGTAGTCGAGGTACTGTTTGCTCTCGCCAAAGAAGATTATTTTTCTTTGTGCCATGCCAGGTAACTCAATGAGATGCTTAGACCAGAGAGAAGACCTAAACATGTGCCTCAGTGTCACTTCTGTTTAGAAAGGCAACAATGTCTGAACGGGGGAAGGTTTCAAGTTGAGTTGAATGCATCCGAGTATGCAGTTCTTAAATCATACATTTATTTGTATAAAGTATGAGCATTGAACCGAGACATCATAAAAGAATACATTCCCATACAAGTAAACCGCATTGTTAACATACCACGGCCACATCAAGGAAAATGTAGTGAGAGGACATTACTGTGATGAGAGGACAGCACTGTGATTAGAGGACATTACTGTGATGAGGACAGTACTGTAGTGAGAGGACAGTACTGTGATGAGAGGACAGCACTGTGATGAAGACAGTACTGTGATGAGAGGACAGTACTGTAGTGAGAGGACAGTACTGTGATGAGAGGGCAGCACTGTGATGAGAGGACAGTACTGTGATGAAGACAGTACTGTAGTGAGAGGATAGTACTGTGATTAGAGGACAGTACTGTGATGAGGACAGTACTGTAGTGAGAGGACAGTACTGTGATGAGGACAGTACTGTGATGAGGACAGTACTGTAGTGAGAGGACAGTACTGTGATGAGGACAGTACTGTAGTGAGAGGACAGTACTGTGATGAGGACAGTACTGTGGTGAGGACAGTACTGTGATGAGAGGATAGTACTGTGATGAGGACAGTACTGTAGTGAGAGGACAGCACTGTAGTGAGAGGACAGCACTGTAGTGAGAGGACAGTACAGTGATGAGAGGACAGCACTGTAGTGAGAGGACAGCACTGTAGTGAGAGGACAGTACTGTGATGAGAGGACAGTACTGTGATGAGAGGACATTACTGTGATGAGGACAGTACTGTAGTGAGAGGACAGTACTGTGATGAGGACAGCACTGTAGTGAGAGGACAGTACTGTGATGAGGACAGCACTGTGATGAGAGGATAGTACTGTGATGAGGACAGCACTGTAGTGAGAGGACAGCACTGTAGTGAGAGGACAGTACAGTGATGAGAGGACAGCACTGTAGTGAGAGGACAGTAGTGTGGTGAGGACAGCACTGTAGTGAGAGGACAGTACTCTGATGAGAGGACAGCACTGTGGTGAGGACAGTACTGTAGTGAGAGGACAGTACTCTGATGAGAGGACAGCACTCTGATGAGAGGACAGTACTGTAGTGAGAGGACAGTACTGTAGCTGGAGGACAGTCCTGTACAACATGCTGCACAGCGTGCATCTGTGCCGAGTCAGGAGTCTTTTTTTAACTGCCCCCCACATGATGAAGATTAAGATGAGCAGGAAATGAACCTCATCTCTCCATGTGATTAATGTCCACCAAGTGTAATTAAAGACTTTTAGTTAATTCCCCTGTCTGCGCTCCCAGGTAACCATTTTTAATCATTTCCTCCGGTTGGCTCTCTGTAATTGAATGTCTTCATAATATGGACTACGGCAGCTGGGATTATATCTAACGTTGTTATGTTTGTTTGTTTTTTGTTTATGTTTTGGAATTTAACTGGAATATGGGGACACAATACACAAGTGTTTGAGAGTTGTGAGGATACTGTTGATTTTACGGACAACAAAAACCGATGAGGCCTTGCTGGTTTTTCAGAAATGGTTAATTACATAAAAACATGTGCCCTCTTATTTTTAGACATGCTCGCGGAATTGCTCTCGGGTTGGCAGTGGCGTTCTGCTGCATGATCATGGCTCATGACCTTTCCTCCAGCGCCACCGGCCAGTCAAATTTCTCACTCATTCTGAGATGAATTTAAACATGCTGTTACATCACATCATATAATCCCCATAACATTTAATCGTACAAAAGCTAGTATTGATATACAATTCTCAAATGAACAATCCTTTGGCGACCCCCCCCCACCTTTCCTCTACCACCACCACCTTGTGGTTTAATATCTTAACAACTATTGGATGGATCGCCATGGAATTCAATATGGACATTCATGTTCCCCTTAGGATGTTGTAAAAACGTTCTGATTGACTTTTAACGCAGCGCCACCATCTGGTCACCATTTAAATGTGCCCAATACTGGTTGATGACAAAATACACGCAAACTAACGACATGACAATCATCACCTTAAGCACAGCCTCACAACGCTGCTAGTTGGCTGAAGACAGTTAATCCTGTTAACTCTGAGAGTTCATGTACTTTACAGTGTACTTTAAACTTGTGAATACTGTACCACATTTATGTGTTAGTCCAATAAACCTTTCGTGTACACTTTGTAACTTGTCGAATAAAGGTTGACCGACCTCACCTTTAGAGTGGAAAATGGGCTTCAATGACGCGACTATTCTCTTGAAATAACATAATACATGTAATGTATCAACAAAAGAACAATCAGTAACAATCAGTAACAAGTAGTCAACAGATAGCCAAGCCCTATATCCTAGTGCCTTTGTTACAAATGAACATGGGTCAGTGTAAAGCTATGAATACAGATTGTTAATTAAAAGCAGGAGTAATATAAAACAATTTGAGAACAAATAAGCATATACTGATGGCTGTCATCTCTTCTCCACCTATGGCAACATCACCTGTCAACACCAATACTGTTCTAGCATCCATTAGAGTAACGTCATTGTCTGTAAAGAACAAAAATCTTTAACCCACTTCACTGCCAAGATGGCGGCATAATAGCATGACTGCGCTGTGGTCCACGTAGCATCCACAGAACAAAGGCACGTACAGAGGAAATTCTGCTGTGGCACCTGCACGTCAACAACGTTCACCACAACGAGTCACAGATGGATTGTTTTCCAGCACGACAGAAGGAACAGTTAACTTTACCAGTATTGACAGCATTTTCCGGTTCAACTTTTCCGACTGTATATTTTCAGTGAACGTTGTCTGAATGCATTTAGTCTGCCGTCGGCTGCTATCAAGGGCTGTTATCTCCTCTGATTGTTCTTGCTCTTCAAAACAAACATGTTGCAGGGAGACAGGACGCAACGTCCTCTTTGTGATAACAAGCGTTCGGGTTGGAATTATCTGCACAATTTTGACAAGCGGGAGATGCCACTTAAAGAGCCTCAATACAGACCTTTTCATTGTCCTCAATTGCAGTTTGAGGAGGTTTCTGTATACACTGTAATTGATTTCTTATAATACTTTGTTATTGACTGATATACAACGCAATGTCCTGAGTTGCACCTCTTCGACTCATCTGAGGTTCACTGGTCTGTTCACTACCTGCCTCGACTCCTCCAATTGTTAATATGAACTTAATATTTTATCATTGAAACTTTACAGCCCTGCGGTGCTCTCATTAAGAGGACTGTTCCCAAACCCCGGTGAGAAGCAGAATGACCAATCAGTATTGCCCAGTTTCTTCTCCAACTGGGCAAATTACCACATAAAAAGTATTAGGTCCAACTTAATTACATTCAGCTCACAGCTGGAAGGCTATTTCTTAGACATTCATGAAAGTAATGGCTGGGAGGTCTTTTTTTCCTCTCAGACTTGCAACTGCATTATAGTACAGGATGTTCAAATGTACTCTTAATTTGCTATTGCATCATTTGATTGAAATATTGGTACACCACTGCCTGCAGTTTCTGAGTGACGAATCCTCTCTTTCTCCACAAATGTATTATTTAAATGTCTTTAATTTCTGTTTATTTTCTCTCGGAATAATATAAATACAGCGTCATGTTGGCCCAGGTAAAGCTCTTGGAATTCCGTCGTAATGACAAACTCATTTGCATCCCATCTCATCGGGAACATGTTTATCACAGGCACAAAGCATCTGATCTCTCGTACGCGAGCGTTTTCTCCAGGATGACTAATTCCCTAGTTTATTTCACCTGTCAAACCACCGGCACTGCCATTATGTTGGATAACGTTCGCTCAACTTTCTGTTGTCGCCTGACAAAAAAGTAAATCATGTGTAAGCTGTGCATGCAGGTCTCGGAGACAGTAGGCTAATTAAAGTGAAATGGGGCAGATAATAGCTTTTAAAAACATTTCAGCCATTTAATGAGCTTATTATTTACTATGAAAAGGAACGTGTCCCCAGCACCCCACCTCCACCACCAGCGAGGCTGCCACACACTCTAATTCCTTCCTGCTGTGTTGAGAGTTGGCGTCCATGAATTGCAATAACTAAAGAAATAGTATCACAACTAATGAAATGACGCTTAGTCCACTCTGAAACTCAGAGGTCCCCTCCGGGCAAGTTGTCTCAAGCCATTCTAGGAAGATGGTAATTAAAAGACAAACTACAGCTTGAATAAAATGATCATTTTGCAGAGCTGTGGTCCTCTACAGAAAGCAAATTAATTTAAAACAAGTTATTACAGTTTTATGATGGTGTCAGGCTTTTTTTCATATGGCATTGATGGCTGTTCTTCCATTAAGAGTTTGAAATGATGTGCCAGTGTCAGAGTTAAAAATGGGGTCACTCATGCATTGGCGTATCGGTTCTAAAGGCTCTCTGTAGCCGCTCAGTTCATTTACATTCACAGGCTGAGAGCATGTCAATGATGTTGATTTAATTAATTATGTCAGAGCGCCGTGCCAGTATAGCAATAAATTAACCTCTTTATTTCCTCCTCCTTCTCGAGCCGTGATTTGTTTTCATTGCTGCGAGTCGGGTAATTCCATTTCCTCTTTGTGAGCCTACACCTGACCACTGGATTGGAAGACAACAGAAAGTAGGATGGGAACACGCAATGAAAAATGTCCTGCGCTGCCCAGACCCTTAGGCTTCCTTTCCGATGACTTAAGTCTGGGAGTTTACTCAGCGCAGATAACTGGAGGAGAATACCGTACTGTATGCCCTCTCTAATGAGAAGGTTCAGGTCATTCTGTACGCTGCTATAGCTAAACCTCAGAGAATGGAGGCGAGGCGGGGAGGGGGCGCTTTGAGATTTTTTGAAAAAGTGATTTATGAACTGAAAAGTGCCAATTAGCACAGGACAAACTGGCAACATTATAGACGGCGGGAGCAGAGGTCGCGCCAGTGAACTTGACCGTTGATGGCTCCATCGATCAAGGAAAGGATTTTTGTCTCAGAATGAATTACGCCGTCATTGTGTTTGCCACCAGAGTGCAGGGGAACTGGGTCAACTGGATGACGGAATGTGTGTGTGTGTGTGTGTGTGGGACGAGGCCTCTTTTGAGAAGGCTTTTGAAGCTTTTGATAGGTCGAAACATCACTGTCATTGTTGTGTACCATCGTGGCTCTGATCTCTGGCTTCAAAATGACGAGAGCGCGAGAGAATAAAAGATAATGGGCAATCAATCCGCTCCCCCGTGACAGCTGGAAGAAAGCTGCATTTGAACAGAAACAAAGGTCTGAACACAGGATTTATATAAGCTGCTTCATCTGCGCGGCATTGCCTGGGAAAAGAACAAAATATATTTCTATATGTCTTCAGGAGTGCCAGGCAACAAAACCTGACCTTGTCACATTGATAGCGAGCCAGCAACCAGGCCTGGAGGTGTCACCCACTGACAGCTTTACCAAAGATTACATTTCTCCCTTCTTTTATTTTATTTTTTCCACCCACCGTCTCTCAGCTCCCTCCCTACCCCGAAACACCCACTCCTCCTCGGTTGTATTTATCATCTGCTACTTATTTCATATTTTCACTGACACATACAAAAGATAATGTCTGTTTTGGAGCAATTAATGCTGAAATGTTGTTCCCCTTCGATGCTATGCACGTTGTGTATGAATACCCAAAAGGTCAGTGGAGGCATTTACAGGCCTGGTCCTCCATTACTCATTCTGAGTGTGTAGTTTGACACTTGTGTCCCTCGCGGCCCCCCCCTGGGGACTCATTTTTCTCTCCAAAGAGATGCATGGATGCAAACCCGCAGCAAGGCAGGACTTTTACAGCAACCCAAGTGCTTCCATTATAAGAAGTCGGCGGTGTTTGCTTGTGTGTGTATTGACGCAATTCGTCACGAGGAGTTTGCTTCTTGTGAGGGCAGATGGCAGGTGGTGTTGATCAAGTTGGCAGTTCAGATGGGGGTGTGTGCCCCTCTATCTGGTTCACAAGCAGGTGGCCACTGACGGAAAATGGAAGCAGTAGTTAATTCAAGGATACGGTTGGAAATAAGCTATATATATATATATATATATATATATATACTGTTAACAAATGTTATGAAAACACCAAACCCAACAATGTGAATAAATACTATTCAGGTTCTCTAACCTGTCAGCCCAAAATATATGTTTGTGCCTACCGCAGACACATCTTAAAAACAGGGCACAAATAGTTTCAAAGATCTTAAAAACAACTGCATTTTTAGCAAATGTCACTTAAAGTTGCATTAATAGAGGATAGTAATGTTTTTAATCGTTGGCGTGGAGGTCTAATGCAAAGAGGAATAAGCTCCATCAGGTGTTGGCTACACAGACAAGAACAATGCATTGTTGTGTGTGATTTGTTGACATAGAGAAACACACTACAGGCTTAAATTCAAATAGTGATTCAGATTCGCGAGTTGTAAATTATTCGGTCTTATTATGTTACTTTCTTCAGTCTTTTTTTCAGTGATTTGTTGACAAGCAATGAGTGGGAGCTAATTGAAGCCTACCAAAGAAGAAAAACAATTTCCCAAAAATTCCATCGGCACTAAACACATGATAACACATGGTAATATATTAATTTGATCTGTGATGTCTTCCCAATAAATATCCTCATTCAACATCATATTTTAATTTCATCCCCGAGAACCCTCTAACTGAATAGGAAATCAAAGATTTGGATGCAAACTTAGATTAAAAATTAAATAAGAAATATGTTGCAATAAGCTGCTGGTTGCTGTGAGCGCGACATGTTCTTTTCCGTTCTTTTCAATGTTGGGGGTTAGAACCATGGCATGGTAATTTCTCTTCATTTGCACTGCATAAATTACATTTTTACTGTGACAGCGGAGCTCGCCCTGCACAGCAGCCCATTGCCAGTCCAGCAATTAATTTAATATCGGAGAACGCAGTTCATTTGTTTGGCTGTGAGGGAATTGAAATCCTAATTAAATGGTTCCTGTCGAAAAACAAGTCTCTGGATTATGCCACGAGATATATATATATGTGAATGTTCATGCTCAGTAATGGACTCACCTGAAGGACCTTGTGATGATAATTTAAGCAGTATGGTCTTAATAGCACAACCTAAGATATGGCTCCTTATTGGAATTAGGCAACAATAGAAGACAATTAGGAGACATTCATCCACAGAGCTCTACGCATAATAGTGCCTGTTGCCGGGTGAAACAGCGACTATGCAAATAAGCTATTGTAAAAGGATTACATGAATCCATCATTCTATATGCCAGAAATCCTTACACTGTCAACACAATAGATAACAAATCCATGAAGAGGCAGTACAGGACAAGGGGTAGAGATAGGCTTGTTTGTGACACTGCACAAGTGGGATCAGGGATGTCATCCACACAGTAACGCCTCTGAAGTCAGAGCCTGCAGGGTGACGGGTGAAAAAGGCAGTCCAAGCCTTCTCCAAACAAAAACACTACCTCCGTGTCACGATGAAAGCAGAGCCTGGGTTTAGCACGACACTATGTTTGTATTGTAATCATTTGGACAGATGTATGACGAGCTGTCAAGAGTAATCAACAGAAGCTTTATTGCTACCCTGCTGTGCTACAAGTCCTTCAAGATGAAACGTTTGGTGTGTAAATTGGCAGTGCCTTCCACAATGACTACACATGAGCAATTCCACAAGGTCGATGGAAAAACTGTTGTCGTTCGACAACAAAAAAAATATTGTTCGTACTGAGTATCTGTCGAGGAGGGATCCCTCACGCTCATCCAAACCAAGCGTCTACAACGCTGAACAAAACTTGGGATTTTTAATTTCAGGTGTTTAGATGAAATTAACTTCCATCTAATAGCCTAAAAAACTCAAGTGGATGATAATGGAAACTGATTCACTCTTTGAGGCACAAACTGAGGCAATGATGTCTCAAGTTTATTCACCATGTCCCTTAACTGTAAGTATGGCTGTAGCTATGAAGCAAATTTTACACATAACTATATGAACACGGAAAACAATTTGTGCTATTTTGTCATCTTGGATTAAAGAAATTACAATAATCATAATGTCCTGTACTGCCTCTTCATTAGTATTATGCCACTTGACCAGCAGTGTATGTTACCAGTTCTCTGTGCAGTGGCACGTTAGCATTGCCGCTACACCTGAGTGTGACCCAATAGTTCAGCAGAAGTCTACTATTTTTCATGTTGTAGGTGAACCACAATGAAATGAAGACCAACTTGAGTCTAACTCACTCTTATCCTCTCTAGCCCTTGCTTTAAATCTCATCTCCAGCTTCAACTACCGAAATGGTGTGAGCTAGTGTCAATCACGAGAGAAAGAGCCACATTCTTTATTCTTGAACCCCAAAAACCTCTTTTTTTACGAGTATGCGTGTCCTGGAAAACCATGCATCTTGTTATTGTGTCCTTCATGTACTGTCACTATGCTCGTAGGGTTTAACAAAACATGTTAAGTTTGCCTTTGTCTTGTCTCACCCTCAGCGGGACACATCAAGAGAAACCTCACTGTAGTCGCAATTCTGATTCAAGATAATTCCTCAGTTGTGTTGCAGGAAGATAAATGCATGCCTCGTTGTTTGAGCACTTGACTTGTGTGCCATTCTGTCCCTTTTGTTGTTTAAATATCACCACATTCACCATTTGATCACGATAAAATAGTTGAACAAATTCTCGCAGACCATCTGCGATGCCCGTTGATTCCTGCCGGAGCCATTAGCCTCCCAGTCAGATCCATCTCCGGCCATCAAGGAACCAGCAGACACTTGCTGTCAGAGGCCAGAGCAACATGGATCCATTGTAATTGCGTCCTGCGTGAAGTTAATGACTTTTTTAGGCAAAGTGGACATCATTGTTTCGTATTCTGACAGATATGTAAATGAGCTTGACACACAAATGTCCTCAAATAAGGGTTCAGGGTGATTTTATAGATGTGAATTGAACTGTTGCGTAGCCCTTATGCACTGTGATTGAATTTCACATACATGCCATGTTTGTATTCATTTATATTTGATGTATTTATGTTGATTAACGTGGTAATATAAAAACGTTGCGGATAGTAAACATTTGCATTCATTGCTACCCACTGAGAAATAGAGTGCAGCACTTAACATGATGATTTGCACTTGCAGGGCCATTGCAAATGGCAGCCCTGATAAACGTGCTATAATGTATGGCCATATCAGTTATGCTGATACATAAAACTGAGCTGCTCTACATGGCAGCACATCATATCTAACAGCGTGGTCATCATTGGAACAGGAAGTTAATTAAAGTCACCAGTCACCAATTAAACACAAAGTCACCAGGGAAACATGCTGTTTCCCACAATCAACGGCTGTCAACAGTGCATTCTATCAATCAATATCAAGGTTTTTTTTTCATATTTTGTATGTTTATCCTGCATGAGAGAGAATGAGCAAAAGCTGCCTTTAAAAGCATAGCATTCAGCGAAAAGATGTCAAAGTGAGAATTATCAAAAAGTTAATTTCAAAAAGTGTCAGTGCTCCCACAAGAGTTCAAAGTACATTGTGAATTAATTTGTTTGACTTGAGACTTATTTTGGAATGATGCAGACACATTTTCTCTGGTATTATTAGTTTGACTCATGCATATTTGAGTGTGCATCATATGATCTCAAGCAGATAATATGAGTCAGACTTTAAAAGGCAAGAAGCCATAGTGGTAGTCATACAAAACAGTTTGAATCTGGGTCAGGGTACATTTATGCCGAATGTCGTGGTGTTGCTTTCAAACCATGAACACCCTCGCTAATTGGTTGACAGACGCATTGCCTAAACACATCTTTTATGGAAGATTATATTCAAAATTATGCATGATTGTTCAGTTGTTATATTCTCATCAAATACATTGTAACCAACAGAATACAAGTTACTTTAAGTAAAAATCTACCACACAGTCTGTATTTTTGCCTGTTATTTTTTGTGTGTTATCAATTGCAGTTTGGCAAATCAAGAAAAACTCCCTTAAGTTTCGCTACTGATCTTCTACAGCTGTTCTGCACTTTGTCAACTTCAAGTTATGATAAAAACAAAAGAGCAGATGTTAATGAATTGGTGTGAAGCAATATTAAAGACGTATCTATCTTGCAACATGCAGACACATGCTAATGTCAAACATTGAGACGAGAGACGATTTTAGCATTGAAGTCGCGTTCCAGATAAGTTAGAGGTTGTCTTTGGAGGTGTATGAGAAAATGTCATCAGTCATTAGGACACAGTCCATGAAACACAATGCTCCATTTCAGCTTGAGTGTTTCCTTCAGGGAATTACAGGGATCGTTCAAGTTGACTGGATCCAGCCGCCAACAGTAAATTGTTCGCTCTGAGAAATGAATCAGCGCGGCTCGAATGTTCTTTTGGCTTCAGACTGTGAGAAAAATGTCACAGAAACTCTGCATCCTCTGTTCAGCAGACATGCGATGTCTGCTGAAGGCTGAGTTTCCAAATTCGTAGTTAGTAGGTCGAAGACATGGATTGTTTGCTCACAAAAAAATTATGCAGCACATGGAAGACCAGACGAAAGCCTCGGAGACATTAAATTTAAAAGTGATCGTCTTTGAAGAAAAAATAAACCGATGTTTAAGTCTTTAAAATAATCTAATTTCCATAGTCACCCTGGCCTTGACTCATTGCTTGGCATAAGTACATTTACTTCAGGAGCCCTCTGGTGTTAAAAAAGTTATGAAATCCCATTTTGCAAAGTTCTTTGAGAAGGACGTGGGGTCCTTATTCTAAACAGGACAGCACACTGAAGGCTATTAAATTAAAATTATAATAAATAGCGTACTCCATCAAAGCAATGTTGTGTAAATATACACAGTACAATAACCGTTTCCTTTCGGATAATTAAAGACACAAGAGGTAAAAAAAAAAAAAAAAAAGACCTCAAAAACTTTCCAGTCTGTCCTTATTCCTATCACAGCTTTTATTTAAGGGCATTTGGTACCTAATAGAGATTGTTGTAATTGCACCTGCACTCTGGTTGTTGGAACACTATTTTTTCCTTCTGGTTAAAATGTGTGCTTGCCCATTAGACAGATCTCCAGGGTCCGAGTGTTATATTAGTGCCATCTCGGCACTTCCAGGTCCAGACCCTGCCAAGGTCACTTGGCCTGAGTTGCAGTTGACGGCTCCCAGACAGCCGGGCCAGATGGTCCCCTCTGCACACATTACCTTCTGCTGATACCACTCTGAAGGTGAGGACATCACAAGTGACATTCAGAAGCCAGGAAGCGTTTCAGCTGTCACAGGTAGATCTGTAATACTGAACCGATTGTGGCCAATCAAAACTAAAAGGAGAGATATTTTCCCTGGCTCCGAAGCTTCTAACATGTCTATCGATGTCTGATTATGGGTTCACTCATAGAGCATGTCGAGGAATTAATGAAATAATAATCACTTATGTTTGTTGAAAGTTCAAGGCTAATTGTGCGACTTTATGTTTTGCTGCTATAGCAATTAATTTTAGTGGTTTAAAATGGTCATTTTTTTGTCTGACCGTGCAATTGCTTTCAATTAATAACGTCTTCCAGTTTCGTACCAAATCTAAAGAAGTGAGAATGAGTCATGCTTTTAAGTTTTTACATATGTTTTCTATGTTTTTCAGTTGAAAATAACAAATATGCAGTACATTACCATGGAATCCTACATATTATGAAACCGTTCAGTGAAGCAGTGGTTGGTATAAAAAGCAAACTTATTTATTTTTCAACCTGGACACTATTTTTTCATGCTTTCAATTTGGTGGGACTAAGTGTGTTTGTGTCCGACAACCTTATAGAAAGACAGAGAATGAAGACGCTATTTTTGTAAACTTTTCGCTTGACCTGTACTTGTTTGTTATTACCCTACCGAGCCTGGTTTTGAAATTTCGCGATTCAGTGGACGTACAGTACCACTACAGAATTGCCCGGAGAGATTAGTTTGCAGTCTTTTTCCTCGCTCAATACTGGACCAAATTCAAAAAATGTTATCCCCATTAGTCACTTAGACACTTACCCTTTAAGTGTGACTTCCTACAGCTGGTATTACATGTATCACAGATAGTGACATTTGGCTGAATCAAAAACTCCCACTCAGGAGTTCAGCTAAGCCTTTGACAGGGACTCTAACATTCCTGCATCTGAGCTGCTCATGTTGCGTGCTATTCCTGCCTCAGATTTACAGCAACTGAAGCTCTGCAGGTTAGTCTCAATATTTATTCATCTAGAATTATTAACATGCTTATTTAAAACTCAATTCAAGCCATCACAGAAGAGCATGTATATTTCAAGATAAAGATTCCCATGAAGTACAAATTCATTTTTTATAAAAGATGAATAAAATCATTCAGTTTTTTTTTTAGTTTTTTTTTTACCAAAAACAAAGCTAAAAAGGGAGTGGGTATTGGACTTTAGATGCCCGGAAACACGACTAAGTTATCTCTAGCTGGATGTCGACATTTGGTGATGTTTGCTAATGAGTTTGCCACATCAATTTATAGGCAATATGTACTTGTTTCTTACAGCTTGTTGTTGCTGCCCCCATGTGGCTAAATAGTTATTGCAGAATTAAGATCAGTTTGTGTCAGTTTTGTGATTTAATGTCACATGTTCTATTCAATGTACGTAATCGAATTACCACACACAAAGTCTAGCCATTTCCGTGCATAGAAAAACATATAGTAGAATGGGGGCTTTTTTTTTCCTTCCCTCTAACAGGTTGAACCATGGTGAATTTCATGCACTGCAATAATAGTCTTTAATTTCCATTTCAAAATACATTTTGCCCCACTCTTGTGATTCCATGTTATGCATCACCACTGTGACACCATGTTGGAAACATTAAACTCAAAATGTGAAGCAAATGCAGCGGCTTTAATTGAATCTGTGAAAAACAAGGACATGGTAATGGGGTGTATGAAAGAATTGCATCTAGTGGTGTCCTCTGAGGTCTCAGCTCATTATGTCCTGATCTCTGAAAGCTGCACGCTGTCGCCGTCACAAGCTAGCCCTGCAGAGCTGCCCATTTAAATGACCACTCCATATCTAGGCTGTCTTTCTCTGCCGCTTTGGTCAAGACACAAGGAGATGGAATATGCTTTTGAACGTCATATAATTACCAGGGAATAATCAGCCCATTTAACATTCGTCTTTCTTTTTGTCCAACATGTACAAAGGCTTCAGGATGGCTAATTGGGCGAGGGGGCTTACCCAAATGGTACAGACTTAAGAAGAAAAGTAGCTTTCAACATGGAAAGATATGAAAAGCTTACTTCCTATACTGAATAATTGTGTGATAACATTGAGACCACTCTTTTAGTTTTTTTGGAGAACGGCTCCAGCAAGGAAAACCTGGCTGAGCACAGCTTGCAGTCACTGTGTCGCTTTGTGAGGAAAGACCGCCTGCAGCCCAAGATAAAATGACGGGAGGTGACAAATTCATAACGGCTTTGTGTTCCTGCAATTCAGAGGGATTCTGGGTTTGGCCGGGAATAAGGTGACACGGCTGACAGGGATTTCATCTGGCTGAACTTACCACACACTGCAGCGCGGAGACAATCCTCAACAAGATGCGTCTTGGAAAGTCAAACAGTGGAAGATTTTTTTTTTTTGCTTCTTTTTTCGTCCATTGACTCAACCAAAGATAAGTCGTACAGTGTGGTGGATATGCATTCAAATACAAGAGCAGCAAACAATTCATGACACACTATATTTGTTAGTATTAAGACCACTTACCACACTTGTGATTTTGAACCCCCCAAAAAAGAAAAAATTGAATACATTTCTGTTCTCAAAAGTACAGTCTAAGAGTCAACAGTTTTTAATTATATACCGAGCATGTATTTTTATTCCAGCACAATCTGTATGTTTAACCAGGGGGTAAATGACTTGCGCTGACTGTTTTTTTACTGATATTTAAGGTCTGTATTAGGTCCTGCCAATAACCCAAACGTATGGAACAACTTGGCCTTATAAATATCTTTACCAAGTTGACTTTTATTAGAGTTATCCATCAAATATTAGTTTCAATGCCATATAAACATGGCAATAGCTGGCATCATAAAATCAAAAGTAAGCGCATGGAATGTAACATCAAGTATATATCAAGTATTGATGTATAAAAAAATGCTTGACATTACATTTCTTGTGATACTTGATATAGATTTTAGGTCACTTGGACAAGCAGCCTTGGGTATTTACAAAAATAAAACATGCATTTAAATTTAGCAAAAACTCAAATCAGAAACTCAAGTGTTCAGCCGACTATCAAAACTTCTTGGAAGGTACAAATGGTCCTCAGCTTCAAGGGACATTAAAAACACAACAGTAAAGCGAAAATGGTCTTTCTTCAGTAGATTGATTTAATCACTTCGGTCTCCGCATTTACTATCAACCTTAGCTCATGTAACGGAAATTAAACCCGTATTAACAGCCAGTACCTAGACATTTATATCAGCTATCAACCCCTCATGTTTTGGACAACTTGGTGTCTTGAGGATCAGCTGCATAACATTTTGCGTGCCACGAAACTTGGCCTCAATTAGGGCGCTTCGGAGGGTGAAAATAAAAGCTTCTTTTCTTCCTAAAATAACAATTAAGCAAACAATCATATAAAGGACATTAAAAAAAATCAAAATTACAAGTTGTGTGCTTTTTGACATTTCAAAAATGTTTTGACCACCTTACATATTTACACTGAAATACTGCGGTAGTGGAATAACTGGCAGCTCACCAGCTTTAATACGAGAGAAAGTGACAACCTTTGCTGTGGAAATGAGCTGCTCTCAATAAAAAAAAACCTTCTGTTTCTTAGTATTGATTTATTTTTTCCCCCTTGTATGCGATGCTGTTAGGCTTTGTCCTCGGCTATGCAAGGGTGAGGATCATGGACTCAGCTTGTATTGAATTGTAAGCTCGAAACTAGAAACTGCTTAGAGGCTAAAATTGCCACATTCTCTTCTTTGCTTCTCAAACTAACTGGCATGCTTTCAGGATATATTGTGTGAATGTGAGCCTTATTATTGTGTGTCCACAGTTTCTTTAAAGCTTTTCTCCCATCAGTCACTGAACTTGCCAGCATCACTGGTGATGATACAAAAAAAAAAAGAAAATACATATTCACCTGCCAGCAATTGTGCAGCTTTGTGGAATATAAGCTTTGAAGATTAACAAAGGAATAAGAGACAGAGAAAGCACATTCTCCCCTCATCTTTCACCTCCTAGCACTCCCTTCCCCAAGCCACTCCCAACCACATGCACGTGTTTCATTATACCGGTTTTGTGTGTGTGGGCCAGAATAAGAACTGAGAATCACCTCTTTTTTTTTTTTCGAAATGCACTTCATCATCAGTTCTCATGTCTAAGTGGGAGATGCTGTTGCGCATGCAGCTGCGAGGGGAAAGCATCGCTCCACCCTGCGTCTGTCACACGTGAGGGCAGTGGCAGCTTTTCACGCGAGTCCCTCTTGGGAGAGGCGTGACGATGCTGCAAGCCCAGCTCAATGCAACCAACAAAAGATACAAGAAGCTTCCTCTGATGTATGTGCGTGCGAGGGAGTAAAGTCGGTCGAAAAGTAATATATACTATCATGATATCGATTCAAATTTATTACATTCAGTGGCAGATAACACAATTTTATGGAAGTCCAATAACTCATCATTGCAATACCCTGAGCTTATTGACAAAATGAACCTGTTTATTTTCTTGATTAGAATCTGTCATGCCTTATTAATTAATGCCAAATGTGATCAAATTCAAATGTCTGTCTGTGGAACACATTTACTGGATTAACCTTTAATTGTTTCTGTCTCAGATGGGCTGCTGTGAAAATGTTCATGTGTGATCGCTAAATAATTACAATTAGAATCAAGTCTCTTTCTCACATTATCAATACAGACAAATAAATTCAAGCTGCAGCAATTGAATTCCTGCAGGACCAAATTAGACTTTAAATCGAAGTTGATTTCATTATTTATAAATTACTTGTGAGTACCAGCGTGTTTTGTTCTTCTTGTAAGCCAATATATATATATTTTTTTTTAAAATTCGACACTTTGATCTTATACGCATCTATTGATTCATTCTTTCACCAGCAACAGGGTGTTAGGCTCTGAGGCCATAGGTTGGACTTCATTAGTTTGCTCTGGAAGCTACATGCTTACATCACTTAGGGTTCATCTGACCGCTCCATCTCAGATTGCTCCGGCCGATCTTTATTTTATATTTTCTTCTGTTCTCTTTTCCTTTCCCATAATTACTTTTTTTCCCCCTCTACAATTGTCACTGTGAGGTGTCCTTTATGAAATCACGGGGCCATGCGGTTCACACCAGACGGGTCACCTGTCTCCTCGGCCACCTGCAGGGAGGTGAGGAAACACAGCAGGCTGTCAATCAGACCCGTGTGCAGAGCGGAGGAGGGGCGGAAGAATTCTCATAGGGGATGAGTGTGTGCCATGACATTTCTGTGGGTGTTGAAGAAAAGAAATAATGAACAGAAAGATCTGTCTTGATGCATCAGTGATCCCTTAACCCCAGCTCCCCACACATAAACACACGAACAGTACGCTTGCGATTTACTTTAGATTCATATCCATATCTTCATATCTTGTAGACATTAGGCTCTCTAAGGCCGCCATATTGTTGAGACATTCCTCGCTCAAAATAAACAGCATTGGTTGTTTGTTGAAATGTATACAAGACTTAAAAGTTATCTTTTAAAGCGGTGCAAAACATGTTTTTTACTTAGCAGCAGCTATACTATCAGAACATCCCAAGCATTGCTTACATGTAAGCACAATTTGCACAAAATGCTCCAGGCGAGTAATATTAGAATAGCAGAGAAGCACACAAGTGCTTAGAATTTCGAGGCATTCAAATCCACCAAATCCACCAGCTGGGTGCTGGCAAATAGGTGAGGACCTGGACCCCTTGAAGAGACTAGAGGCTGTATCACGGGCTAATGTGGTTTCATCCGAGGCCTCTGGACAATCTGCTCTCAGATGTGAAAGCAGTCAGACTTGTGTATTGATCGATGCCAGTCCCGGCCTACTATTCATCATTTTTCTCCCCATCACATTTTGTACCACTCTGCCACAGGTGCGCCTGTGCTGTGGGCTTGTTGAAAAGGTTACAGAACATATTTTCTTCGTAAACTACTGCTCCCTAATTCAAATGATAAGTAACCTAAACAGGCTGACGATAAAAAAAAAAAACTGTCCTCACATCTTGAGCGAGGTCACCAGGTTGTCAGAGACATGATTTAAAATATCAGATATTTATTGCACTCCATTCAGTCATTACATTTACCGTAAGGCTTTGAAGAGTCCTCGT
Organism: Clinocottus analis; assembly: GCF_023055335.1. Lineage (NCBI taxonomy): Eukaryota > Metazoa > Chordata > Actinopteri > Perciformes > Cottidae > Clinocottus > Clinocottus analis. Next base: position 936,477 of record NW_027175965.1, on the reverse strand, counting down.
CTAGAGTAGATGTGAAAGGTGACATTGTTACAACCTTAGCTTTCACACCGATTGGTCTGCAGACAGTGCAGGGCATTGTAGTGTTATGTACAGACATTGGAAGCAAATCTTAAATGTCCTCAGCGGACGCAACACTTGGTCTTTGTACACTTTCACACTATTCATGGCGATTCAGGTTCGCCATAAAATGGAAGCATACTAAACCGAAATATCCAATAACTTAGAAAAAAACACTTATTATAGTTTTCAAATAGCTGGTTAGCATTACCACGCTGGGAGATTTAGCTTTAACCATGATATGGACATGCAAGCAAACGCATCCAACCTTTCATGCCAATGCAAGTGATTTCCTTTTGCAATGCACCAGAGACAGCACACTGCATGTCCACGCATTCCTAGTTTTATTTTGAATTTTTTTTAGCCCTCTACCCTCAATAGGGTAAATAATGGGAGGAATAAACACTCGGAAATGGAGCTTAATTAGACTTTTCTCTGATAAGGCTAAGCTCGATATATATTGAGCACACGGAGGTCTTCCAATAAATTCTAGGGTGTTCCAAATGGGAGAGCAGGAAACAGAGGCCCATCTGATAAAGTCAATCAAGTGCAATTAATCTCAGTTGTGGGTGAAGGAATGGGCTGGTTGTAAAGTGCCTCACACCTTTGGCATCATTACACACTTGGATGCCCGCTGCCTTTTAAGAGGTGTGCCGCGGTGGTCTATTTGTGCATCAGACCGTGCAGTGTACAAGCAAGGCCAGGGACATTACCCTCGCTGTGTGTCGCGACACTGTAGCCTCATCAAGGTAACCTGCAGAGAGGCAATCTGTGAACGGAGTTTATCAACGCTCTAATCTAAATGTCACTTCCTTTACATCACGTTCCCTCGGCTCGAAGCTTTCGTCTAAAACGGCTCACGTTCATATTTAAATCGTGAGCACGCTAATCGAGATGGAAACCTCGTCTGCTTGGAAAATGCTCCCTATACTGAAACGGAAATGTTATATTCTTAATTGTATTTTATCTTTTCTGTTTGTGAGGTGGTTTACAAACCTCTATATGCTAATCTTCTTCTCTCCTGCAGTTGTCAAATGCAAATGGGATACCATTCCTGTTCCTGGTATCAAGTAATCAATCACTTTATAAATTAAGAGCAGGACGAAGACCTTGTAGCCCACAGGTGATCCGGTCCCTTTGTTCTTATTACACCCTGAGACAACATGTTCCTTTGTAAACCCCACATTTTATCTCTGGGTATTCATGCCGATGTAAGATGGCACTCTTCAGTGCACCCTTAAGCAGACTCTTTAGTGACTCAGTCACTAAAGACAGAGCTTATACCTAAACAATACCTGCAAAAGATTCTCTCTCTGAAACTGCTGAATCTCACATGGTCACAAGTTGTCATCGTCACGTTGTCATCGTCACGTTGTCATCGTCACGTTGTCATCGTCACGTTATCATTGTCCCGTTAGCTTATTTTATGTTTTAGTTTTCATCATATATTCTTAGTTATGTCTGTTTTTTTTGTGTCTTTTTTTTAAATTATCAATAGTGTGTTATTTAAAATTGCTGTCAATTATGTTTTTCCCAGACAGGCAACTGAATTGTGGAAGTTAATGAGATTCGGAATGAAAAAGAAAGAGAAGACCAAGGTACCAAAAGTGAGAATAGCCGACTTATTATGCAGGTTTGCCCTTTGGCCCATGTTGTATCGTAACCTCTTTATGATTATGATGCAGTAAAATGCAAGCAGTCTTTTTAGGACTATACCTGGTCTTGAATCCTAATTTAGAATGTTCAAATATTCCATATATAATATTATGCAAAACATGAAAATACAAAGTACCACTAAATATATTGATAGTAATAAAATTAACCATTATTTTTTCACTTGTACAATCTCAGGATTTACATGTTTGTTTGTTTAATACAAATGTCATGCTTTATATGGGAAATCTTGTTTTAATTAAATATTATTACATTATATTTTCATAAATATTATGTTTGTTTAATACAAATGTCATGCTTTATATGGGAAATCTTGTTTTAATTAAATATTATTACATTATATTTTCATAAATATTATGTTTGTTTAATACAAATGTCATGCTTTATATGGGAAATCTTGTTTTAATTAAATATTATTACATTATGTTTTCATAAATATTATGTTAATCTTATCATGTCAACATTCTCAATAAATAAAGCACAGTACTAAAAAAGCAATTAAATATTTTTTATTGTAAGTCTGTGGTCATATCTTCAATCTTTTAGAAACTTTTGACTTCATCCCGAGGTTGATTAAGTCAGATAAATGAGTTTCTGTGCATTATTATGCTCTAATCAATGGTTTTTACACATGAATTCCCTCCATTCTTTTGTATAAAACTGTTTATTACGCGTGAGTCAGAATACTATTTTTTTTCAGGGCTATTCAAGCATTCACATGACACAACCAAACCATTTGTAGTTCCTCTTAATGAATTCCCCGATGTTATTAGACAGCCCAATGCATTCAGCTTAGCAAACATCCAAAAAGTCACCATGGTACATTTATAGTTATTAGATTATTTCATGGACAACCCTTCCCCTTTTCCATAATGTATATTAATCTGTTCATCCATAAAATCAGATCAAGGATTATGAGAAACGCTGAATCTAATGCTTTTCACGACACATTAACTTCATGTATACTTATCGCAAATGGTGTTTGTATAATCAGCACAGTGAAGACAAACAAAACCACAGGACACTCGGCGAGGGAGGGACTAGACTATACTCTGTCATTTTTAGCCATCTTCCTCCTCCTCACTGTTTTAGACTTTATTTTATAGTCCCACGATGATCACGCCAGAACAAAACAATAGCAGGAACAACAATGGGCTTTCACTGCTGATGGAAAAAAGCACTTTGACTTGATTTTTCACAATTGTCCAATCAGTCACTGGCGATGTTTTATTCCTGTTGAGGATATGCAATTACTCCGAAGGACATCAGACTTGTATTCTTGTCAAATGAGACACAGCAGACATTACGACCCCCGTCCATGTGAGCAGCAGATAGGTTCAGGCCTCGTGTTAACTGCCTGACACCTTTACAATACTCTGGCCGCTCTCATCACGGAGGCTTCTGCTCCTCGATCGGTTCTCGAGGGCACGGTGTAGCTGCCATACGAGCGCTATCACAGATGACATGCACCGTATTTCTATGTCTTTACTAAGAAGCCCCGGGATCGCCCCAGCGGACGGTCATCATCACAATGCAGTTTCACATTTTTTAAAGGGCTACTTCCCCCCAGTTATGTTCCATTGGAGAGCCAAAATAGATCCCCGACAGATGCTATCAGCTCAGCTGCGACTTGCTACGAGGTGGAGAGATCGAGATGGGGAATGAACAAGTGTCTCGGGGGGGTTGCAGATCAGAAGCAGAGAAAAAGAATGGACGGAGGGAGGAATAAGGTGGGAGGGAAGGTGAGGTAGGACACGAGGCTGGGAACCCAGGGAATTGGAGAGGCGAGTGTGGTGGGTGGAGGGTTCAGTATTCAGAGGAGGAATTTAAAGAAAAAAAAGTACTTGCACGTGTGTTGCAGTACATGTGTGTTTGGGGGAAGTCACGCTCACCTTTCCTCCAGCTGTGGGAAGATGCCAGAGTGAGATATAGATGTGGGAGATTACTGAAGAGCTCTAATTTTTTTCTAGGGCAGCTGTGAAAGAGGAACACATTCGTCATGTGTGTGTTCGCATAATGTAAAGCTTCCTAAAATCATGGCAACCCGAATAAGGTTTGTTGTATTTCATAACTCGTGGTTGGATCCCTCTTTTTTAACAGAATGACATTTCAACTCACAAGAGCGACCTGTAAAAAACACCACATCCTAGAACACTAACATTACAAATAGTAACACCGCCACCATCGTTGGGTATATTTTAACTAAGGCTGGGGAAAGTTTAAAAAATTGAACTGATTAATTGCGTGATTAATCACATCATGCACACAATTAAAAAATGAAGTAAAAACTAGTGTATTGCACACTTTTATTTTCATCAGAACAATATAACAGACATACTGCATGTTTGTTAAAGATTAGCAATTGATTAACTTCATACAAAATCCTTTCAATGGTAATATTCACCCAAAAATATTTTACCCTCTGTCCCTAGCGTCGGGTGAAAATCCACCGAACATGTGCCTGCTGAAAAAAAAGGAGCAAAGAGCCCGAAGCTACACAAGGACCCATGCAACTTAGACAAAAGCAACACAATGATCGCACAGTTGTAAATCACCTGACATTTGTGCTGTGGGGTTCAAAAACAGCCTTATGTCACGAGGGACTACGTTTACGTCAAAACAAATCTGCTGAGTATTTATATCTAGTGCCCAAGCAGTGCCAATGCAAACAGTAGGGTTCCCACATAGATCGTAACAACGTCTGTATTCAACTCCAATCTTTCTAACAGCTATTGCTGCTTTGATTCTGCCTGCATTATGTGTGTAGGTGCACAGCTCCAGCATAAAGCAGGTTAATCACACTTCTAATAAAGGCTGAAGACATGATTTGGCCCAAATTCAATATCAAACACAAATAAAGACATAAATGAGAGGGAAAATATCATGCTAAATTTGACCACACTAATTAAAAGAAAGGAAATAACAAGCAAAGGTTAGACCAAAGATATTGGAAAAAAAATTAATTGTCCAGTAGCGAGAAAAAAATGCTTTCAAAAAATTGGAGACGAGCGTCATGCCAGGAAATAACAAAGTATCACCAGTAAAATATCAACATTATGTCACCTCTGAAATTACAACAGAGTAACTAATCAAATAAATATATACATAAGTGCAAAAATAACCAGAGAGTAGGTTCTATAAAACATACCTTTTAATGTTTGGTCACATTTCTGACAGAATATTTGAATATCAGTTAAACTGCTAATGTAACAGCTGCTGGTGGCAGAATACAATACAGTAGTGAGACATTGTGAAAGGAGAACTTTTAAATGGCTGTAATTTAATAATGTTGTCAATGAATGTAATCTGGAGTTTTGAAGATTTGTTAAACCTAAACTGTTCTTTTATGGCAATATGATTGCGGATTAAATATGTGCATGTCTGTCTCATGTACAAGATTATACATGACTTGACCTCTCCTCGGCTCAAACAGTTTATCACACAAATGTCAGGATACCGGCTCACAAGAGGTGCAGCAAGAGGGGATTGTATTATCCCACTCAGGAAAAGTGCTTTCAGTCAGTCTGCATTTTCTGCACAAGCTGCACTAGACTGGAACTTCATTCCAGGGACTATTAGAGAACTACAGACATACAGTTCATTTAAAGCCCAGCCAAGGTTGGTTGCTCTGTCAGCACTCGAACATAACATCTCCTTGCTCCTTTCTGTACTCAGTCTGTCCGTGAGCCCCGCAGGGTTAATATAAAAATAAAGAAAAGTAAATTTAATTGTGTTTTCTTTGTTAGCTAGGTAAATGACGTGACGAAATCAACCCCGTCTCCTACAAATTACATTTCCCCAGAACTAAAAGGCATCTTCAATTACGTTGACTAGAAACATATTTTCTCCCTGATTACGTCTGTGATTGACGTATCACAAATACGTTGATTATACGCACATGCGTTGCCTGTACACACGTTTTATTGTTTATTACAAATACGTTTATAATCGTGTGTTTGTGTGATTGTTTTCTTGCTTTTTCGCTGAATTTAAGCATGTTTAAATTTCTAAACCCCGCGGATGAAAAGAAAAGAAAAGAGGCGGTGTGAGGCCGGTCTGAAGACCGCTTGGCCTTAACTGTACCAGTTCCGTGTTCCGTTACGGTGCTGCTATCCGTGTTGTACTTTCTCTTTGTTTGTCTGTTGTTAGCTGTCTGTCTAGACCTGGCCGGTGACCATAATCTATCTGCATGTCTTTTATTGTTGTTTAGCTGTGTCTGACTGATTTATACATTGGTATATTTCACATACTCTGCATGCGTTTATGTTCTGTGCGTCTGACGTGGGTGTTTTTTAGTGTCTAACTTGTCTATATCTTGTCTTTAGTCCTTTCTATGTTAACATAGTTTTCCCTCGTTGTATTTGCTTTGTGTCTGTGTGTGTGTGTTGAATTTGTGACAATGTGTTGTTTTAGTACTGGACAATGTCTCCTAAATGAGGATGCAATGTATTTTCATATTCTCACTCGTGTTTTATTTTTTAACATCTGCCTCTCGGGACTACAGCAAAATAGCCTCTTAGTTAACTCTGGCGCATTTACTGAAATAATTAATTTTTTATTTATTATATTATTGTCCACTGTCCCTTTCTTTATCAAATGAACCATTTAGAAGGAGAAAAAAAATGTTTGCTACGTTTTTATTTTTGCTTTGCTAAACTTTTGGCCAAACACCTAGACTTGCATCAAATTCAGATTTATTCTCACCGAGAGTCGTTGTAATGTGTTGCGTGAGTGGTGAGTTCAATAGAAAAGACTTCCGTTTCTCAGTGAGTTACTAAATAAGCATTCATAACGACAGAGCACGGTCTCTGGCACAAAATGGACTGTTCATAAATTCGGAGCGCTGTTGGAATAAACTGTTTGGCTATTCAGGGCACCTCACTGTTGGAGCAGTAGAGAATCTGTGTCATAGGAGACGTAGCAGCAGAAGGCCGAGCACAGTGAATGTGTTAAAGTGGAGTGTTTGCCATAGCTTTGCCAGTTGATTTTTTTCCTTTCTCCGAAAAATAAGAATTGTTTTTTTTTTTAAAACTATCTTCTTATTCGATTTAATTCATTTGTGATAATTTAGATGCTTTAGGGCGTGATCTTTCTAAAGATTTTTAGTATTACTCTGTGGGTTGATGGGAAGGCACCGATCAGTAACTTTGGAAAGCCTTCGTGTGTACAAGGCTGCTCGGATGCCTATACTCTGTACTTTGCTCTGACATTACGTATCGTGTCCTTCGCATCTTGAATCTTTTTAAGACAGTATGAACATCGTTAAAAACAGTTTGACTCAATGTGCAATTTGCTGTTTTGCAAGGGCAGTATTATTATTAGTTATGTCTTAAACAGGGAAAAAGACGGTAGGAGGATCTTTTGAAACAAATACTGGACATTCAACCACAAGACTGGTATTTGAGACCAGTGTTCAACTCCCAACGTGTTGAGTCATTGTAAAGGTACGTTCCACAAAACCTGACTTAGTGGTTTTGTTGCCTCAATGTATCTTTTGTTGCCCTAACCTAAATTATGTGCTTTTTAAATCCTGCAATTTCCACAATGCGGGATTAATAATAGAATATTTTATCTTTTCATCCCAACCATAATTTTATTTCTAACATTGTGTGGTTTGGTTGCCTAAACCCTGATGTTTTTTGTTGTTGTCTGAACCTAACACGACATTGCTTCTGTGGTACCAACATGTAAGTCCATATCCTAATACGCTCTTAAGAGGTCATGATCATTTCATGTATATCTGTGAGATCCTGATGGCACTTTGGAGATAGGTCTGACTATGTTAGACTAAGTTTGGAAAAAAACAGGAAATCAGTAAGCACAGAATGATAACTCCAGGAATCAGGCAGGCAGTATCATTCTTAGGCTGGGAGATGAATCAGATGTGAATGTGATTAAAGTCAATACTAATTGGGGGAATATGCCGCCAGTGTGCATGTAGGCCAGGGAGGTTTAGATGGTGGAACATTTTTTGTTGTTATTGTACTTTTTTTTATCTTTCGGAGTGTTTCTCTTTCCTTGAAGACCGAGCATTTCAGCTAAGAAGATCAGATTTTAACCCTCTATGAGGATGTTGTTAGAAGTATGTATAGTTCCTGAAAAAATGGATGGTATGGCAACATTGTGTTTTTTCTATATTATTTAGAATATTATATAGAATATTATCTAGAATTGATTAAAAAACTGGCCCAAATTATTGCAAATATTTTTGATCAGCCTTTTTTTTAAAATCTATATTCTTGGTCTGACTACTTTCACTTGATACCATTTTCAGCCCAGGCAAAAATAATATACGAAAGAAATTCAATTCTTTTGTTCTTTTTTTGTGCTACTTTTTAATTACATTTTTGTTTAAGCTGGCCAAACAATCCTAATTGTCGGTTAAACAAATACTGTGTTTGTAGGAAAAGTGGAACACCAAACATTCATCATTTAAACATTTTCAATAACAAGTCTGAAAAAGCTTTTATGTAAACAAGGCTATTCACATGATAATAGAGCAAGTATTTAAAAATGATATTCATATTTGCTTTTTGTCTGACCTTGACTGGCAAAAAGACGACATTTGTACCCATCTCAAAACATTCTGACATGTTTGCCTGAGGACCATCTTATTTCAAAAGTGGATTTTGTATGTAGACAACAACCCAGTAATTTCCCTCGGTGCAGCAGCTGAGCACACTCGTCTGTGCAATGACAAACGGAAAGGGCTATCCGGTCCCCTCAGAATACCTCCCAAACATCGCTCAGATAAACCTAATTTTGCCCAAGGCACTCTTCACCTGCCTGCAAACTAGAGCAATACATTTGCAAATATCTTTAAAAATTCCCTCGTCTCCGAACCTGCAGAATACACCTCCACAGGGGGAATAGCACTTTCCCTTGAGGACTTTGGGAAATATTGTTGAGGCCTTCAATTTTTTCCCTCCGATTGTAACAATTACAAATGTCATGGAAGAAAAATCACAAGCTCCATCAGGGGCCTCATAGCACTTTTTAGGGGGCGACATTGCCAAATGTGTTTGCTGTTTATTTATTAATTTAGTCTTTTTTTGCACAATATGATTCATGCATATTAATGTCGCCTCATGTGGGAACTGTTTGCAGTACTCAGTGGGTTTGAAGAGGCCATAAAACAAAAGGTGGGAAATATCATACTCGCTAATTTAAAGGAGTTTTGGGCTTTTCATGCAGTGGACCAGTCGCTGAAATAATCGCTTACTAACCAATTAAATATAATTTATATACAAGTGGATAGGTGCAAGGGGGAAAATAAAATCAAACGAGCCAAAAATGGCGATTCCCAATCAAATACTGAGCATCTTTTCTTTTTTCTGACTTTCCAAATAGCTGTCCAAGAAAAGCATCACATCGTTTTCCAAGAAGTCATATGGGAGCAATGGGCTGACCTATGGTGGGTCTTTACCCTGAGATGCTTTTAGAACAGGCAGCCAAACTTCAGGTCAGCAGGGATTAATTAGCTTTTTGAAAGCCACCCAGCAGATGTCAAGGTAATCTTGGGATGCAGGCTGCAGAGGTCAATGCAATATCTCAGAGCAGAGGGAACGAGAGCTGATCTCACCAGTGTCCGGCAGTCTTCCATGCCAGACATTAGTCCCAAATAAGCAGAGCCTGTTCAGCGCAAACCCCCAGCCCTCATTCAGGTCTCATTAATGGCAAAGCGTCCCGTATAATTGGGTCAAACATTTCATGCCTGCAGATATCAGCATAACTTTTTACTGTGTAATCAGACCCCCCCCCATGATTAACTGCAGAGTACATATGTGAATTGCTTTTACATGGGCAAAAGTTTTTGATCTCCTCGGGAAATCAAGTTTTCAAAAATTAAATGAGCAGATATTTTGAAGTTTCCTTCATCCCTTCCTATCTGGGTGAACTGAGTCTCACATTGCCAGATTAACCTCCACTATGCTGGAGGTCTGTGCCAGCACTGGAGCATGCTTCTGCCAAAGCCATTATGGTTCTGTAAAAGGTGAGAAAACACTCAGGCTTGGGAGGAGTGGAGATCAGAATTGTCAAGAGCCAGCCTAAACGTTGCTGGTGCTTTTACAAAAAAATGCCAGCGGCAAATATTATTGTGGGTCTTTCGGGAAGGAAAGTACCAACACTTTTGTCCCAGCTGGTGTATTCGAAATAACAGGAAAAGGACCCAAAAATTCACACTGTACAGGCAAAATTGAAGATTTTCAATGATTTATTGAATAAATCAGCTTAGAGGCAGCTACTGGCAAGCGAGTAAACAGACAAGCAGGTGCTGATGTAGGTACAGGTGGCCAGAAAACAGAGGCATGGAAAAAGAATGCATAGCAACCTGGACAAACTGGCAGGGAATGAATAGAACTGGGCCGGTATTAAGTATGAACTGAGAGGCTAATGAGGGAATGAGATGCAGGTGAGCGGGTGGGGAAAGCCTGGCAACTGCAGAGCACAGTTGGGAAGTGGGAACAGATGTGGAGATGGGTGGGGCAGTCAGGTGGTGGGGAAAGGAGGAGGGAGAGTCAGAGGGCATCTGGTAGATGGATGGAACTGGCAGTGAGTGGGGCCTGGGGAACATGGACTGTGGCTGGAGAGTGACAACTTTTGAATTTTGATGGCCTATGTGTGTGTGTGTGTGTGTGTGTGTGTGTGTTATGAGCTCACTGCAGATGACAAAGTAGCTTGTCATATTCATTCGTCAACATAAATTCATCCCTTTTGAGTGAATAACTGTTGAAACGGTAATGTCTATTAAATAAAACAACCAGGCCCACTGTTGCACAACCTGCACATATTTGTGTTCAAGCAATTACCATTACTGTTGCTATGCACAGAAACCAAAGCAAATTCTCAAACACATAATGTTGTTATACACTGCCGTAGATGGTAATACAGTAGCCTTATATTTGCAGTAACCGGTTAACAATCTAAATTAGCAAAAGTCACATTTCTTTGATTAAAAAAGGAATTACAGCCAAGTAAGAGACTCTGTGAGGCGATACTTCGATGGTAATATCATGCTGACATTTAGCAGGCATAATGGTTGTCATGCTCACCATCTTAATTTAGCATGCTAGCTTAAAACAAATATTAAACATTGTTATTATTTGTACTTTATTAAATATGAAACAAAGTACAGCTGAGGGCCGACGGCAATGTCGTTATTCTTCTAGTTGGTCATAAAACAAGGTATTAGACCAATAAAATGTTTTTGAGTAGCCTAGTTTATGAGGCTCTACTCGTCAAACAATTTACCCGGAGGGGAAAATGTATGTCTTAACCAAATGTCATGGCCGTGAGTTGTGGCGGCATTTCATTCAAAACCACAAATGTCAAACTCCTGGTAGACTAGAAAAGTCGGGGATTACAAAAGTCATTAGAATTCATCCTCTGAGAACCACAAAAGTGGAACGTCTTGCCAGTTGACCTAATAGTTGGGATCTTTCACTCCGACCCAAAACGGTGGATTGACCCAACTGACATTGCCGCCAATAAGGGACTGAAAATCACCAGAAGGCTCCATAAGGCCTACACTTGCCCAATCCTCCATCATTAGCATGAGAGGTTTCAGCTTGAGCGTATGCCATTATTAGAAAGGTCTCAGTCTGCGATTAGGGAAAAACTCTTGGCAGGCAGGCATTAACCGCACTAAGCCAATGTTATTGTGCAACAATGTGCCCATGTATAAATAAACACATGCTGTAAGCAGTCGTCAAATTATGACAGGCTTTCTTTTCTACATGAAACAGAAAACAACATGCATATCTTCAAGACAGACGAAGGAATTAACCAAAAGAGGGTAAGACACCAATATACATTTTCAATCATTAAAATGTTGATGATTCATTTAGTCCTCAAAGTTGAAACATGAGTAAAACGCACAGCTTTTCTGCATGAAGAGGAGACGCTGGAGGTGAAAGGAAAAAAAAACACAACAGGCATACAGTACAGTAAATTAAATTACCTGCGTTCCTCGTTGACCCCGCTGTTGAAAATTGGCAAGCCACTCGGCTGTGTCACAGCGTTAAAGACTGAAAAAGAAATTGCACCCTGGCAGGATGTGCATTATTTTATTAAGCAGGTGTAGAGCTTGAATGTAGGTCTCATCAAATTCAGCAATTAATATGTTTAGCGGAGCTTTGATGGCAAGCTTTTATTCTGTAACAGCCCAATAAAGAGCACTGAGTTCAAAGTGGAACATATAAATAAAGCTCTTCCCCTTTTTTTTTTTTTTTTTTTGCAGGTGTGGTTATGATTCATACCGTATAATGGAATGCTATTTTCACTGTTCCAGGATATCAGAGAAATGCCACCTATATTTCTTCTTAGAGTTAGTGCTGAACGCAGCAAAGCTTTCTGGGAGAACCTGCAGCCTGAAGGCTCCTGTACTCCCATAAGGAACAGCTGAACTCATGTCTGGTACGATAATAACAGGATCCCGTTCTGATCGATGTTGCCAACATTGGTATTAAACGTTGAGAAATATGCTGCATGAGTGAGTTCCATGTGAAATAGTCTGATTAGTAACAAACAGATGAGCTTGTGTAACTTGTATACGTTGTGATGAATGGTCGTAGGTATGAAGGAGTTATCCACACAGTTCGACTGGCAAATGACATCCAAAGTGGTTCTGAAACCTATAGACACCAAAGACATTGACACAATAGCCCGTTGCTTCAGTTCCTCCTGCTACAATAACCCGACAGGCCTACTAATCATTTGAGAAAACAAATTGATTAATGTGTGTGCTCAAATTGCATATTAGAGGGTATGTATTACTTAATTGCATGCCCAAATGAGTTACTCATACATACAAATGATTAACTCATACACACAAAGTAGTAGTTTGAGGTTAGCCTCTACTAATTATGACAAATCCTGCTCCTGATACCCGCTGGGCTCTATACAAAAGGAACAATGTGAGTGTTTTGTTTATCTGGTGACACCATCAGTAGGAAAAAGAGCTAGAAAATCCGGGTCATGCTTAAGGTTAAGTGGGGAGAAAATGTTGAGCTGGAACGTAAACCACGATCTCCACTGTCACAGTCAAACACATTTTATACATCAACAGACTTGATTTGAGACTTTTTGCAGAAGTATAATGATCAATGCTGTTGTTTTTCTCAATAGGGAAGACCCGATTGAACAGTGTTTTATGACTATTGCTGAATCACCTGCTGTATAGTAACTGAAGGCAAAATAACAGAATTGGGCCGAATGATTGAACTTATCGAAGGTTCAGAAACACCTCAGCAATGAGGGATTGAAGCTGAAAGGTACTGCAGGATCATTCAGACTCCAAAACTCTTCTTCCTCTGTTATTGATTCAAGCTGCCTAATATCCCAATATGACCGCATATGAATGGCTGAAGAGAGTGTTTGAAGTGAAAAGATGAGAGTTAGTATTCCTTGCATAAAAATGTTCCCTTGTCTTGTCCCCTTCCACAGGACCGATGTCGTGGGAGGTCATCGCCAGAGAAGTTAAGCAGGAACTGGTATATAAATGTTCTGTCTTTTTTTTTAGGACACTTCAAGGTCCCGTATTGTTGTTAGAGCTTCCCTTTTCACTGTGACAGTGTAATGTCCCCCAGTTGTGATGAACACAGACACTAGAAAGGTCAGAGAGAATAAAATATAGGGAATTGCTCCATTAATATTCAAAGTGCAATGACATTGGTCTGTGAAACCAAATTCCTGAAGAGTTCATTTTGAAAACATATTTAGCTTATTTTCTACCATCTTTGAATAAAGACAGTAGCGACTGAGGGAGGGATTCACAAAAGGATTGCACAACTTTGTATGCACCCTTAACAGTACTGCTACACAAATATCGTCTCTGTGATCCTGTGCTATTTGAATGTATTTAAGTGAAGTACTAGCGCAGCGCCTGTTCAATACTTGGTGTTTAACTTAGTTTTCGGAACTAAGACCACACCTCGAACAAAGCTAAGTACCCGTGCACCGAGTACTTAAGCACAACAAACCCGTTCACTTCCTCTTCACTGAGTTCTGACATCCTTCCCCCAAATCTGGTATTTCTTCCTATTATTCTCTCCTCCCCTTCACAGGACTATATGAACAATGGGGACCCTGCACCTGTAGAGTTTCTAAAGACACGGCCACAACTCACAGGTCTCCACTCCCACCAGCGGGCTCTCGTTGCACCCTTCCAATCTTCTTTCCGTGACCACCTCGACCCTTCTCGTTCCTTCTCCCCTTCATCTCTTCCTCAACCACTTTTCAGCTTCCAAGCCTAACCTTCCCATACCCTTTCAATAAACCATTTCAAACCCATCTGGCTGTTAGCGTGGTCTTAGTTGGTGAAGTATCTGTTAGGAAATGGCTGGTTGCTTAGCCCCAGTTCTTGCAGCTTTCTTGAGAACAGCTCATCCAAACAACTTAACACTCAACACTTTCTTTCCTTTAAGCTGCCAAGTGTGTAGGCGATTGGATCAACATTTCTTGAGAAAATTGGTGAGATAAAAACATAACAAAAACTATCCAATTCACACATATCCGTGCTACGTAACCACACACAGTTACAGGGACATTTGCCTTTTCATAAAGTTGGTGCTAACTCAAGTGGATTTATACCAACAGACTGGATGCGTAAATCCCAAAAATGATTTCTCTCCGTCACATTTAAATTCCTTGCCTAGACGTTTTGAGGAATGCCTCTGGACCTCATTGGACTTGAACACGGCAATATTAATACATTAATAATTGTCTTCCAACAAATCCTATGACAACAGTTTGTATGATCAAAGTTATTTTGATATTTCTTGGTGCGAAACATTTCCAGCAACACAAGCGAGCAGTGTTACTTGGTTACAATCATTATATTTATCCTCATTTATTCTTGCTTTGTCTGAAATATAGGCTATAGCCGCGGTAGTTCTAATCATGCCGCCTACTACAGGTTACGTACATGACAAGCAATGCTTTTGTTTCATCCTCATGATTGCCAATTGTGAGCATTCCTTCTTGTGCGGTTGTAACATGAAGTGTTAAGTCAGGTCTGACAATGCAATAATCGACCTCACCTAAGCGTTGTTCAGCCTATAAAGTCTGTCCGAACATTAATAAATCAAACTTATATTACCTTAAGCTTAGTGCAGCGTCACATTCAGTGAGAGACCCTCTTTGAAAACTGGTTGCGACTTGAAATGAAACTTTCACATGACTATCTGGTTGAACCAGTGAGTTTCGATGTAAAGAATCCAGAAGCTTTTATATTGTTCAACTAAAAATCTTCCTTCTGGTTTCCTTGTTGCTGCTATTCGGACACAGCAGTCAGCCCTTGATTAAAACATGAAAGTCACGCAGGGGAAGATTTGTATGAAATTTGTATTGTGCTTTATTTAAAGGGACAATGAAGGATATGAGGAAAGAATAATTAAAACAATCTCTGAGGAGCACATGGGTTGTATTCTTCTTTATTATCTTTTAAAGCCGGAAAAGGCGTCAGCGTAGCTGCGTTTTGTTCCCCTTGAGGAACTATTTACCTCCGACTGTATGTATTTGTTTTCCCTAATTCTTTGCAAGTTGGAGAATGTGTTGTCTTTGTTGTGCTGAATGCGACATCAGAGGGAGGTGTTTAATTTGAAAATGCAACGCTATTCACCTCCAAGGAAACATAATTACGAATGTAATAAAATAATACAAAATGCAAACACGCGAGGCACGGTCTCACCTTGTCTTTTGACTGTTCATGTGCAAATATTTGAATACATTTTTGATGAGGTCACAGCCCTCCAATAAACTGATCTCAGCTGTGTTATGCGGGTATGAGCCGTGAAGTTTTTATTACAGATTATGCAGACTAGTTTTCTACAAGGAAACAAATACATGAAATTCAACAGCCATCATCTTACACAGTGGGATTCAATTGAGTGGATAATATTGTAAGAGACATAGCACTGTGGTGAGGATGTTCACATGAATTCAGAGCTGAGAATAGAGGACACAGTGTCTGAATATTTAATGACTGCCACATTACCCCAGCCTAATCAAATGATCAGATTTGCGCTTGTTTTTATTCACACAGTTTATGCATAATGCACTTCTCCCAGGAAAGTGAGGATCCACTGTACATTTACATGAATCCTCAGAGCTGAGCTGGGAATGTTTCCAGTGAACTAAAACCCAATGGATCATCATGAGACATGCGGGGGGAAACAATATATTTTGTTTTCACCAAAACAAAATATATATATATATATAGTTTTCACTGCATATTCACCCGCATATTGAATATATACATCTTTTCACCGGCATGTCTCTTGATCCAATAATGATAAAATATAATGTATGCAATATGAATACATTTCATTCTGTCTGTATATATAATATAGTTATTGGTTTTAAAAAATATATATTTTACTTTTACTTTTTTTACTGTTTTACGTGTGCACTTTACCGGGCTTCTGCTGTAATCCTGCAAATCTCCCCACTGCGGGATTCATAAAGGCATATCTTATCTTATAAAATAGCGACTCTGACTTGTACTGTGTATTGTGTATTATACTGTGTAACATTAAATATTCGCTCCTATCAAGAAAAAGGCTGTAATGCTTCCAGGCTCAAGGCGAGATTAGGTGGGTTTTTAGCAGTTTATCACCGGCTCCCACTGAGTAGCTCTCAAGAATATAGTGATCAAAATATGATGGATAGCTTTCACATTAGCCCTCATCTGCAATCCCTCTCGGCAGCACCCACAAAAGTATTCATTCACACTCGCCTGTGTGGGCGTAGATGTGAGTGCACGTAAGCATGCAATCTGTCATGCTTGGTCATAGCACGCTGGGGAGCAATTAGCTTTAATCGGGTTTCGACGGGGTCAGTAATTCCAAAAGCAATCACAATACTCTAGACATTTTGACATTAAGCGTAGACTGGGCACCAGGCTCATTTCCTGCAACTGATTCATGTTTGTTTTCCATGATAAGCGTGACAGGAAGTAAACGTTTAGTCATTTTTCATTTGACTTTTGAATAATATATTAGTTCATGACAGAACAAGCTCTGAAATGGTTGGTGGATTTAATTGATCATCAGATCAACACATATTAACAACAAGTTTTGGCAATTGATCAAGACGGGGACATGATGCAGATCAGTATTCGCAACCGAATGTCCAATGTTCCACAAAGCCGATGTTCAGTTCAGGAAGTTGTCGGTCCTTGATGAAAATTGACGAGTGCCGTGGAGGTTTTTTTTGTGTCACCTGGTGACTCAGGGCCAATAGATGTCCCGTTTATCTCTATTGTTGATACCAAGTTATGGATGGCAGATCATTTTCTACATGTGGAAAGACCCATTTCTGTCTCTTTCCACAGCTAACTAGTTTTTTTAACCATCTGATTGATTGACTGGCTTCGACCGACCTTGTTCATTTTCACCATTTCCTATTTGATTATTGTTCAAGCTCCAAAATCCTGGTTCCTGTCACAATTTTTTTTTACATATTTATGATAAAAGACTGATATATACATTGTCATTTATACATTGGTCTATATATATATATATATATATATATATATATATATATATATATATATATATATATATATACATATACATATACATATATGTATATGTGTATATCTAGCTGCATTAGAGCGGAAATAGTTAAATAGGTATATTGGAAGCTCAATCTGCTCATGCTTTAAATGCGTTAAAAAAAAAATGAACGCAGTAATCATGTAATTTAATCACAGTGCATCTATATATATATATATATATATATATATATATATATATATATATATATATATATATATATATATATATATACACACACACATTGCACACATACACCTACACGTATATAAAAATACATGTTAGAAAGATCACCGTAATAAAAGCACTATTATATTCTAACAGACAAGGTTGAGGTCGAAAAAACACACAAGGCAAGAAGAGAAAGTAACATTAATATCGCAACTTCGGCAAAGCTGCCGAGGTGTGAACGGAAAAGGGAAAAGGTATGATTAAATATCTACAGCGGTGAGGAAAGTTAGAGCAGGTGAGCAGGTGGGCGAGGTGAGGTGATCATTAGTGACCTGAGGAAAGGGGTTACAGCAAGGTAGGTGGAAGTGACTGAATGTGGGAGTGAGGTGATTGGGACAGAAGAAGAAGAAGAAGAAGAAGAAGAAGAAGAAGAAGAAGAAGGCAGAGGCTATGTGATGGACTAGAGGACAATGGATGGCTTTGAGTGCTGGGGATGAGGCTGGAGGGATGGAGTGTATGAATGTCTCAGCTCCTACACTTCCTCTAATGCTTGATAGCGTCCCTTCAAGGGCTCAGAAAGCTTAAACGCAGACAAGCAGGTTAGTTTACTCATCTCATGAAAGTTGAATCAGTTTCATCCTTGACCTCTCCACACTGAGTGAGATGACAGCGGTGTGTTACTTTACCTAGAAGCGGCAGGTAACGGATTAAAAAAAAAAAGCAGATTTTCTGTTTTCATCAGTTTCCTCACCATCTTCTCACCGTAGAACGACAACAAACTCAAACGTGAACTGCTCGTGCCATCTGTCGTGTTGAACTAAAAGAAATAATTCACCAAATTGTCTCTCAGACGCTTCCCGGCACACGGGGACACCATCCTTAAGCTGCATGGAGCCTCTGCACTGCACTTCTGCGCTCCACCTCGCCACCAAGAGAGGCCGTCGGACCCTCCGGGGCTTGAAGCGTCGCGTCTTCCGTTCAGAACTAATGCTTTCCGTTACTTATTGGAAAGCCACAGACGGTTCCGCTTTGAAAGCAAAAATGTCATTCGCAGCATCAGCTTCTCAATTTTCCAGAACTTTTTTTGGGGCTTTTTCGGTCTGACAAATATGACTATGTCTATGTATACATCAAAAAATTAAAAATAGGGGGACAAAGAGACTATTTGATGATAAAAATAACAATTAGTTGCAGTATAGTGAAATAACGTTCTGTATGTTTTCATGAACATCTGCACTGTTGTTTTCTCGCCAGTTTTTCGTTTTAGATTTTGTCTCTGTATGTGTGTGCGTGCATATGTGTGTGAAGTTGTTGTTTTTCTGTTCCAGTGCGCCGGGTTCATTGTGAGTGAGCATTTATTCGATAAAGGCTTAGAGGGATTTGAGATGAATCTTGTTTCTCTGTCGTTTTCTGCTCCTTGTTTGATTTTGGCATGAAGGCTGAAGATGAAGATTAGAAAGAGCCGTGCAACCTCACGGGGAAGTGTTGTAAGCCGTGTGCCTTTCATTTGACCTCAACGCTGATTTATTTATAACTCATCTGTTCCTATTCCGATTCAGAAGCAATGTGCCTGTAATCAGTCCGGATGAACTTGTCTTTGGCTCGTAAACATTTGATCCCGACGCCTTCCGGTTTTGTCGGCCTCTCATTCAACATGATCCAACATGGCCTCCTTTGCAACGATGTCACCTTGAAATGAAAGCTTCACAAATTTCAAATTTGCTGCCCCGACTGGTTGCACACATGAAAAACTCCTGAAAAAAAAAAGCCAGTTCTCGCTGTAAAAGTAAAACTATCTTTAAAATCAAGAGGTCTGCAAACGGATGTCGGAAGCAAGTTCACATTACTTGACTGTGAATGGTGCACCCGCACAGGTATTGGACAGTCACAAATATCAGAAAACATCGCATTGTGAGGTCTGGTGAACCTTCCATTGAAATTACAGCGCTTCAAAGCAATAAATACTTGTAAAAATGACTCTCTGTGGAGCAAATGGGCTGCAATTGAGCTAGATTTGTCGCGTAAGGATCGGTACGATCCCCAGCAGGAAGACAAAATGATGTACCTGTTTGTGTCAGATTGATAGTTATGACTTAACTTTACATGATATCCTGCTGCTCAGGCTTATCTGATGGAGCTGCGCGATGACACATTACCGAGAACACTCGCGTCCTTATTAATATTCGCTCGGCATCCTGAACCGCCACCAAACAGATGGCTTCGCTGCTCTTTTTTTTTTTACACAAACCCACAAGAAATTGTCACAACTCTTGCATATCAAACACAACGAGGGTTCGCGTAATGGAGTGTCACTCTGCATAATGTCCACATTTCTGATGGACTTTGGGCTCATAATGGATTCTTAATTAATGCTTGTATGCTTTGAAAGGCGGCGGCGCCTCAGCAAATGATAAGGCTTTTCTGGCCGACCCACACTGGCTTTTTTTTTTTTGGGGAGTCAACGGACGTGAACGTAGTGATGGCGATGATGACGGTGGTGATGTATTTAAATTCCTCTGTGTCTGTTGCGGGCGCCAGTCGGCCACACATCCATCTGTGACGTTGTAATTTTCCGGTACGTGGGTTGAGTGCATCATTTGTCTTAAGTGTCAAAGGCACTTGACATTAGCGGGCCCTCTGGCTCGCATCTCAAAGAGAGGTTGACGGGGATCTGTCAGGCGATTCGGAGCCTTTTGAGACAGGGCTGATCCTTCAGAAGTCTCTTTCTCTTCCCTTCCTTAAGTTACCACTAAGATGACTTTTGAGAAACTTAAGCTTGAGGCCTAACGCCAACTTTACAGAGGAAGAAGCCAAGTTTCCAGGCTGCATAATGCTGGATCGAGAAGATGAGCAGATTAGCACTGCAGCATGATGGGCTTTGGCCAATTTAGCTGTTCGTCCAAAGCTTGTTAAGTGGTGGGATGGACGACTGCACGGGGAAAGAGAAGCACTTATATTGATCCCGTGTAAAACTCTCTTTCATAAGCGGCTTAAAGACCTAAAATCACCTAACGCTGCATTCTTTCCGTAGCACCTAATCTCCACATTTGTATTTCTCAGGACATGTTTTAAGAAAGTATAAATTGGTGCAAATTGCATTGAAGTTTCGCCTTTTCCTCTTTTGGTCAAACCCATCTGGGAGAGAAACTTGCACTGCCGCTGTGTCTGATGAATGTCTCGGAAACGATTTATTTCCGCCAGATACCCGTAACGTCACCGTTCTGTCAAATTCATTCACTCTGATCAAGGAGCAATTTCAGCAGATTCATAGAAGGGCTCTTTTTGATTTAGTTTTTGACATTTTTACCAATATGTCTGACACGCCATATATGCAAATTGAACCTCTCTAATAAGCATCTTCTTTGGTTCAATTGGTTCATGCTCCCCCCCCCCGCCCCCCTCCTCTCATCTGACAGCCTGCGTGTCTAATTTTTTCCTTATTATTTGCCTGATAAGGGCATGCCTATTGAGATGTCACTATACTGTTCTCGCGGCGCAATCACCCCATCCATTCAATTTGGATTCAAAATATCACTTGCGCTTCTCGAGGGAGATTGTTACCTCTCCGCATGCAGGGATGCGCGCGTATACGCACATATTCGTGGCACCTCATCATTGTCATTCCATATAAGACGTGAATGATGGATGGTTTTTCGATGTGTTCATTCAAGGCCAAACGAGAACACTGAGGTCTCTCACGCAGCTCTTCCAATTTCTTGCTCTGTGCTCTGCCAGGAGGGGGGAGCACAATGTGTGTGCTGTTGATATTTCCCCTGATCTGAAGATAAGACAATAGCTGGTTTGAGTTGGGGTTGAGCGTAACTCACATTAACAACCTTTGGCCGAACAGGATCAAAGACCTATATAACCTGCCTTCTGCCTCCGCACTCCCACATTGTGTGTTCTCCCCGAGAGGTTGAAAAATGAGCGGCCAAAGCAGATCTGAGGAACTGTTACCGAGCAGCTGCACTGTGAAATTGATATTAATTGAAATTGATTATTCAATTTGGGACACACGGGTCATTAATTCCTTATCTTTCCCCTTCAATCAATAATACATCCCTCTCTCCAAAGCGTCTTGTGCAGCTTTTAACTCTTGTTTATGAATACAAATGATTACAATGATAGCATTCCTTAATTAAAGCCGAGGCTTCGCTGCCTCTCGTCATTATTAGATAGTATTGCGTTGCCTCTGCAAGAGAAAAACTAATAATGAAAGTAAAACTTATTTGAACCCACTGTTTTGCATTAAAACATTTGCACTCAAACGCCGGCTGCTTCACCAGTGTCAATGACTAATGTGCTGTCTGATCTACTGTATGGTCTCATAGTATTACGGGATTTTTTTCCATCAGTGCAGCGTTGGGAGGTGATAACACAATGCATGATATATAGAAAGCTGTCAGGTCGTTTTAACACACCCTTTGGCAACCATGTGGAGGTTTAGACGGCAAGCGTCATCAGACTTCCTGACCTCCAGACTTACCACCATATGATTCAGGTTAGCTCTGCTTTTAGTACTTTTTGTTATTTTTAGATCATATACACATCCATTTCTCCTTTGGACCTCCCCGATGACACCAGACAGTGTGTCCTAGTTCATTTCTCCTTACCAGTAGTATTTGTTATGCCCTGTATACGTATTGTATGGATGTGCTGGAGCCAAGAGCTGACACGGAGACAGCGGAGGAGGAGAAGAAATGGGTTTTAATAGGTAAAGGTTGGCGGGGGGAAAGGGAGGCAGGTGATAGCTGGAGGACAGGCTGGCTGAGGAACATGTAGAGCAGGGGGTGACACGCGCACACACACACACACACACACACACACACACACACACACAGTATCACACTGTAGATGTTTTCATAGTTGCAAGAAATTCATGTATTTCACTATTTTGTACTTACGGGAAATGTTGCACCATCTGCAATGCAACTTTACACTTTGCAAACAGAAAGCATTTTTTTTTTCTTCTTAATTAAGGCTTTTGCTGCTCTATTACTTTTGTTGTTGTTGTAATTCCAAGAGCTTTATTGAGCTGTCTCAACACCATTTGCAACAATTACTCTTTTTGTTCGTTTCTGTTTTACATCTACATCTCTTTTGCACATTGTATTGTAAGATAATAGATTCTGTCAAGAGCACGCACAAAAAAATCAGCCGATTGCCTGCTTATTAGCATCTGTGAGTGCACTTAATTAATGTGGTCACTTTTCAGTGTGAGCAAACCACATACTGTGAACCTGTTTGGAATGTATCACATAATTAGGACACATTTATTTACTTCTTGCTCAGCTTCTTATTTTTGTATTTTTAATGTTTCTCTGAAACAGAATATTGAACATCTCTACTGCAAACTATGCTCTGCATCAGAAAAAAAGCTAGTTGAATGCTAAAATTTTAGCATTGTGCTGTAGATGTAATTAGTCACAGTCAGATAGTGACGAATGTCCGATGATCAAACAAGACAGAGTCGGACTGGAAGGGATCGTCAGGTCTGCAGAGAGAACTATTGGTTCCAGCCTGCCTTCCTTCCTGGATGTCAGGAAGTGGGCAGGAAAAATCCCTGCAGACCCCTCACACCCCTCACACAAGCTGTTCCAACTCCTCCCCTCTGGTTGGCGCTACAGAGCACTGTACGCCAAAACCGCCAGACACCAGAACAGCTTCTTCCCACTGGCCGTCAGTCTGACTCCTCCACCTGCACTCTCTGGACTACTGTTTTTTCTTGAATGTCTTTTTGTCTTTTTGATATTCATCTTGCTTATTGTATGTATATAAGTACGAAGGGCGAAGTCAACCGGCATCAAATTCCATGTATGTGCACATTTACATGGCCACAAAGATGATTCTGATGAGAGCAAAATAAGTTTTAGAAGTCATTGTAATGTCTCATAAAGTACTCATATTGTGTCATGAAGTACGTGAGTACCTTTATATATTCAAGTCCTTAACCTTAGTCCTAAGCAAGTAGGTTCATCCCTACTGATGACAGTTTGTTGTTATTGCATGTAGAGAAAGTTGGTCCATTTGATTAGTTCATAGTCAAATGTTTAACTTTTTCTTTAAATATACTTAATTTGGTAATTTATTCATTATGAACACAATGTCACAAATAATATGTTGCCTACATAGTCTGTGATGAAGACACCGCTGACAAAGTATACTCCTAAACCTGTAAACATTTCATATTTCAGCTTTCTTTTGTGCATACCCATTTGAATGCAGGCAACGTATGTTATCCAGCAACAACCACTTGGATACAGAAAGTGAACACAGGCTTTTTTTCAGGCCGAGTTGTTTGCCACAATACAGCTTGATTGTGCGTTGATTATGTTTGTTGGTTCAACCTTAATTATCCCGGCTGTTTGGTACGCATCTTGTCTCTCTGATTGCTGACACATATCGCCACGAGTTCGGGAGCAACAGCATCCTGAGCGTGTCAACAGCGACACTTCAAGTGCCACTGAGGCTCCAAAGGATCATTTCCCAGCACTCCAGGCTGCTCCGGATGTGTGTCGTTGGATGAGGAGCTTTTTCAACAAACACACACAAGTATTGCTTTTTCATGAACTTGCCTATTCTTGAATCATCATTCTTAATTAGCCTCTGATTGGATTTGTTCTTTTCTCTCTTTTAACACCAGAAAGAAAAAAACTATCTGATCATTTACAAGCCCACATAATGAAGATTTGGTGCACTTTAACATGACGTAAATGTTGTATTTAAGTATAAGATGTAATGTATATCAAGTCAAATATTGTATCAAAAGAACCCCCCCTCCCCCCCCCTCCCCCCGCCATACATCTACAGATATTATACAAGGGAATGTATTATATTCTACATTTAGATACATTGTTGAATTTGACTTAAAGCTGTAGACCAGGATAAGAGTTTTTTCTTTAGCGCCGTGTATTCTCGCTTTTGAGAGTTCCATGTTCATCACATCAAGGTAACTGGCAAACCACACAATGAATCTGTTCAACTTCATCCAGCACCGTGTGATCGGGTCGACCTACACCCCCACAGCTTTTTATGAGGAGAATAATACAAACAAATCAACAGAAATAGAGCCTCATATAAATCAAGATGTGTGATAAAGGAGCAGAACAACTCAGTACATATAATCATCTCATTTGATCTTGGAATATGTTATTGATTTTGGGGCTTTTTCAATTAAACTGGTGTCAAATGAGGAGCAGAGGAGCCTCAGGAGAGATAGAAAAAAAACACTTATTTTGTACAATCAACATGTCTCTTGATACCGCAGATAGATAGATAGATAGATAGATAGATAGATAGATAGATAGATAGATAGATAGATAGATAGATAGATAGATAGATAGATAGATAGATGTGTGTGTCAACCCAGAAAGAATCAGGAAATGCATGTCTCCGCTGCGAATCGGGCCTAACAACACCTTTGGAACAGTACATTACTGACGTACAGTACTGCCTCTCGTACCTTATTGCTTAAATACACACACACGCACACACACACACACACACACCATCCAGTTACTTCAAAGATAGCCTGAAGAGTTTGACCATTAGTGTCAGATTCTTATGAAAGAATCCTCTGTTATGTCTCATACTGTTTAACAGATGACTGTGTATGATGTCATTCCAGCTGTGTTTTGCTTTGTTTGACATTGATTGACATTAGTGCACGTAAGTCCCTGTTTGTGTGTCCTGCTGGCGAGCTAATAGCCGCCATAGGGTCTGTGCTGCGGTTGATGACATCCTCCTCCTCTGCTGTGACTCCCGTATGGAGAACCCCCGAGTAAAATATGTGAAACCTCCTCCTGCCGCAGTACAAAAATGACATCATGTCACACATTAACGAGCTGTGACATCAGCGCTGATGTAGTTATGATAAATACAAGGTAAATGAATAGCCAGTTAATGTTCATCAAAACTCTTTTTCCAGCTGATTTTCCCCTTTTGTACAGTTTGTATCTTCCTACCTTCATCACCTTTATGAATTATTACAGGATGAGCCAATTTCAATAATTGCATTTGAACAGAATTAGCACCATTAACTATAAGTAAGTAATATTGTAGTAAAGCGCCACAGCACTGCATGACCTCAGCTATCCAGAGAAGAAATAGTGCTGATTTCAGGCTCCACAAATCTTAACACACAGAGTCAGACATTGACTGCGGAGCAGCACATTTGTAAAAGTGTGACACAAATCCAAATAATTCATAAATGACCTTGTCTAGCACCGTTGCCTCAGTCCTCTGATGACTACATGTCACAGCAAAGGATTGTCTAATAAGTGATGCATTGGAAAGCCTGGCCAGAGGATCCCTAAAGCAATTCTTTTGTAATTGATGTTGCAGCATAAAATGGCTCTCAGTGGGCCCGGCTGATTAGGTTGTTTTTTTTTTGTCGCTGTCTAGCCGCTCTGCCTCTCACCAACAGTCACTCACCAGGTGGAATGACAGTTTCTCATCCAATTATCCCATTAAGCCCGGCCACACTGTTGTGTGTCTTGTTGTCTTTCATCTCATCTCTAAACGTGTGTTCACCTTACAGAGTATTGTGTATTAATATTAAAGTCGGACTATTGACCATCACTTGCATCGATGCACACTGGTGCAAACAAACACAGACAAGCTGCTGGAGGTATACCGGAGTATTTGATGCAATCAATGATCTATTGGGATGAAAATGAGGGGAAACACTTTTTACTCCTTATTTTATTTTCTGTATCGACTGCCATGTCGACTCTGGAGACGCAATGCAAATGTCCTGATGTTCTACTTACTCCTTGATCCAACAGGGTTCATCAAATCTAATCAGATGTGTGCTCTGATTCCTCTTCCTCGTAACAGACGCAGAGACACCAACAGCAATATATTGCTTTGTGTATGCAAGCTTATCATTTCTCTGCAGTGCATGAGCTTCACATGCATACTGCAAGCCTAATATTAGAGTGCTCTGCAGTACTACACATCATGATGAAGCCTGTATGATACATTTTAAAATACAGCGTTAGTTTTCCATGCAGCTTCCCGTTACTGTTAAACCCACCGACCCTTGCACGCGGCACCGCGTGTGGCGTATCATGGTGTCGTAATCATTCATGAGGATGTTCACAAATTAGCACAAAATGTGCCTTTGATGACTTGTGAGCGGCATTTGATAGTCAAGCGTGTTTTGGTTGGATTGTCTGATCGGTGTTTGTGATGATGTTGAGTGGGACGTGAGAAAGAATATTTCCATAATGAAAGAGGTCTGTCTCACTAAACTGGGTTAACATACTTGGCGTTTCCCTCAGTTATCCAGCTGCACTTAACCAGATGTCCGCGGTCTCGCTTTTCTGTCTCACCGAGCCGGTTATCAACTTGTTAAGTCAACCCAGGAGTGTCTCATCTTGATCTGTGCTCGTGCACATAAAAGGGGCGGAGTTAACTCCGTTTGACCAATCGTGCAGCATGGAGAAGCCGCCGAGAGCAACGTATTTTACAACGGAGGAGCAAATTATGATCTTGAGAATGTACGAAAAATATAGTGAAACAATACAAAAAGCAAAAAACAAAAAGCAACTCTGCTGCTGCAGCCAGAAGCCTCAAGGAATCCTGGCAAAAAAAAAAATTGGCGACTCTGTCAATGCGTAAATGACTGGGAATGTAATATTAAATCACTGTCTCAAACGTATCTGCTTATTTTGATTATCTTTTCGTTTTAACAATTTAACCTCATGTCAGTTGCAACCCCTTAAAGAGCTAAAAGAACATGAGAGCAAATTAAAATGAAATACAAGAACATAGTTCAAAGCGGTCTTAAGTTTATGATAATATCTTACAGGCTTCTTGTATGATGTGAACAATATACATTCATAGTCTCCACAACAACTCGGACGGGTTTTGCCGGTCATGACACACGCGCTCTCTGCGGAGCGCTGCTCTTATTATCCGAGCGCCTTCCTCAACGGGACTCTGTAGAAATGGGCAGGCCATTTTTCCAAGACAAGGATTGGCCAGTCGGCGTCTTATATCCCCGCTGAGATCTTATCCGGGAACTTAACCTGCTCCGGGGCAGGTTAGGCGTTCAGCGTAAGTTACCGGGGAAACGTACCCAGAGTTAATCCAGAAGTTACCTCGCCAAGCGGAAATCCAGCTTCGTGAGACAGGCCTCTGGCCGGGCTCTCGTCCCGTTGCTGTTGATTCCACACAGTCTCCTCCACTCTGTGTGCTCGACGTACAAGTACACTTTCTCTCTCTTCTCCTGTGCACTAAGACTCATCTTCTGTTTGCGTCAGAAAAGGGAACTGAAGCCAATAAAAACTAGCGGTACGCTACATTCTTAACTTCTGAAATTAGGATGTGCGATTGCTGTTTGACTATACACTTGAATAACACCAGTGGTGGGCCGTCATGGCCTGCTAAGCCTTTTCTGCTGGCCTAAACAGAATCACAAAAGGTATAGCTATTTCATAAAAAAAAGTTATATATTTTATAGTTTTTCACAAATACACTACATGTATTGTAATTTTTTTTCTCCAAATCACTTATTTTCTCATCGACCAGCTCCTGTCTCCTGTCTGTTCCTCATGCTTTGCTTCTGCTCTGTCCAGCTCGTGGCTGCTCCTTTAACGCTCTTCATCCAATCAGATCTCACCTCTGTCTCTCTGTATGTCTCTCTCTTCTTTCTTTCTCTTCTCTTGCACCAGACAGCATCCCTTCATGGGCGTAGTTATGTATACGACGTCAGACAGCAGGCCTAGGTAGGAAATGCATGGCTGAATAATACCGTATAGGTTATGATATAGTATTATATATGGTTTTGGTGTAGTGGTCTGTGCTGTTCTATCATGTTTGCAACATGTGTATGCAGGTTTATCTGGTAGTGAAAATAAGTTCAATAAGCTTCGACACAACAAGCTGCATCACTCATACGTTATATACTTACAAGTTGTATCTTGAATGTTCAAATGAGGATGTTTATTGAGATTTCCCATTAAGAGATTATGGTCAAACATGTAATCGATCCAACAAGTAACGCTTAAAAACACACAAAAAAAGTCTCTCTCTTTCTCTCTCTCTCTCTCTCTGCACATCCACAGTCGATGCAGCCCTACTTCCTAATAGATGGCATTCATCGGCACCCTCAGTAATGCCATTGTCCAATGCATCATAGTGGCTAATAAACTCCGGATTGATTTGTGCTTATACAAAAACACATCAGGCGGAAACCATCACATCAATAATAAATGGATGCTGCTCCGGTCGTGGGACCGGAGCAGCCAAATGCCAGGAAAATTATATTTATTTACATTTTTTGTGAGCAGAGGCTCCTCGGTGCTGCAATCGATCTTAATGCAGAGCCTTTTGTTCTCTGAAGTAATAAAGCAGCTTATTGATTTATTGGCAGGCAACAGTTACCTTTCTTTCCTCCCTCCCTTCTTTCTCCCCCCTCTCTCCCCTCACCCTCCAGGGAGGAAAAGTTTAGTCTGTCTGGAAACTGCAACCTTACACTTTGCTCCCATACAATGAACATCCACACTGACATTGACATTTGAAAATACAATGCAAAAGGAATATAACGATATCTGGAAAAGGTGGTTTTGCTTAGATCATCATGGCCACATGTGTTTGTTGGTTTCTGATTGTCAAATAAACAAACAGGCTTAGTTCTAATATCCACTCAGGGGTTAATGATCTCTGTGAGTTGTCCTAATAATTGTCAGCATCTGTAATTGTGTAAATGTGAGCAGCAAAACAAAGTGACAGATGTGAGAGCAGCACCGAGGGGACACATGTCACAGTTCCAACCCTTTGTTTTCTACATGAAGTGTAATTATGAAGGGCTAGTCCGCTGAAAATACAGCTCAGCTTCATTTTCTAAGATGCCATTTCGAATAATCCGTCACATTTCCATATCTGTGTCGCCAAAGTAGTTAATTTTCCTCATTCAAGTACAGTGTGGTTAAATGAAGAGCTGGAGGTTCAATGGAAGCGCATTGAGCAAATAATTGATGGAATGTGCTAAATGTTTATACAGGTTTCAAACACCCCTGGGAATGTGTTGTCCAAGTCAATGCATGGATGTACTAACATGTCCTAAGTATTGAACTACTCCTGAAGTCTTTTCCTAACCTTCACCAACTTCTAGGAGGGAAACAAAAACTATAACGCCTTGTATCATGCCACTGTTGCTGGAAGGGAAAGTTAAAGGAAATCAATAGAAATATGTCATCAGCAAATATTTATATGTACACTCAGCATCTAAAGTTTGTGGCTTCGCTGCAACAACAATGTTTTTGTTGATAAAAAAAAATGCAATCTGATTTCTTATTTAGCTTCATAGTGCTTTCCTTAAATTCTCTTCGAGCAGCTGTGTCATGAAACAATGTTTTATGAGCATGTGGAGGCACTCCTATGAATTGGTAAAGGTCAGGGAAAGACTAGTTAGATACGTATGTTTATATATATGTATATTTGCTCTTTGTTAAAACGAAGTAAAACCCAAATCATGCCAATTGCTGTTGTCAATATATAACAAGATTCATGTCCAAACAGAAAAACTAATGCAACCCTCGCAGTGAGCCTGTGGATTCCAGTCTCTCAAGGAATATATTGGCAAGTGTAGCTATTACTTTTTCAAATAACTAAACTACATCTCATATCTTCTGCAGGAATATGACCTAAGCACACTTTTGAGGTCGGAGGCCACCGGGCTCTCGGTGGTTCATCGAATTCCATAAAAAACACGGTCAAAAAAGGCTCTGAGCTACAGCGCTGAACACATCTTGACCGAACTTAAGATTGTGTCAATATGTTTGCAATGGCTTCTAATTCTAGCCTTTTTTATTCCCTTTTTTTTCTTTTAGTCAGTCGTATGAAATGTTCTACGACGTAACTTCTCTGGTCTTGTCCGTTTATCATCTTTAAAATGAGAGTTGCTCATTTCCATAAACGTTGATTTAAGATGTCCAATTACCAAGATACAGATTCTGCCTTTGGTTAACAGTCCCCTTCAGGCTCACTCAAAGCCGAATAAAAAACCCCAACAACAACAACCAAGTAACAGAAATCACAAACCAGAATGTAATCAAACAGGATTACAGTGACAGGAATGGGCTTCGCTTGACAGACTACTAAAAGGTCAGAGCTTCTCTAATCAGAGCTCACCACTTACACTGTCACAAGGGAGGCTGCATTGAAACTCAGGTGGAATGAAACAGATATTTACAAGCTCACAGTAATGCATTATGGTGAGCTGCATTTGCGGGACGGGGTTTTAAAAACTGAGTCCGGTAATTGCCGAGCAGAGTGCTGTTCAACATCATAATTATGATCGTGCTACCTTAGGATTTTTTGGATTGTCCTGGAACATGAAATGTAGGATGGAAAGAAATGTTTTTTCAGTCCTGTATTTCCATTTTTCTTTGAAAAACACCTTCCCTATCCCTAAATACTCAGAAATATTATTTTATGTGAAGATGAGAGAAATGTTTTAGCGTCGCACACTTCCTGTTTTGGGATTATTAAAGGCTTTCCTAACCAGCCTTGAAAGACCGATGTTGGACATTCACTGACCTCAAAGTTGAAACAAAGTCACCAAAGACTCCCAAACATGACACGTCGCTCATTCTTCCTGACCTGCTCTTTTCATGCGTTGGTGAAGCACTTATTTCCCGCCTTGTAACTCACACGGCTGCAACCAGGAGAAGACGTGCTGACATTTGTTAATACATTCCAGTGCTCACACATCTCATCAAACACTACTCATCCATGTACAGCCCAGAGCTAACGTAGCTTTGGACAGGAGTTGGCATTGATGGGGGGGGAACAGACAAATTGAGGTGATGACTGTTAACCTTCACCCAATGCTTGACTTCCCTTTGGTCTGCAGTGTCAGGAAAACACGTGCACGATAACAGATCAGAGGTGGCATCGTATATATCTGAAATTATAAAAGGCAGACATACTCTTTGACCTTCAGTAGGTACAGAGGCCCATATTTGATCACTGACTAATCAAAAAGAAATCCATGGATGTATCTCTGTGACATCAATACAACATTAATAATCTGGGGCCATCAGAGAAAGCCTGAGCCTGCCCATAAGTGACACTGAACCCTACACAGCTGACTCAGCTTGACTGTTAAACACGAACCCATTTTACTGACACAGTCTCACTCACAGCTCATCCAAGTATGGCTCTCTGGCTTCCTTCTCTGGCGTTAGTTTTGAACATATCACGGGCGGAGGGCCAGTTTCCATAGTACCTTTTTAAGATAAAAGCAAAGTTTCGGCAACACAATTAATCATTACATTTTGAGAAAATAGCATGGCTGACGTTCACTTGAGTCAAATGACTAACAACTGAAAAGACAAAACATCAACGTAAACTTTTAGTATCTCACGGGACACAAACACAGCGGCCCCCTTAGAAAAAAAGTGTTTGTCAGACCCGTTCAGCTCTTTGTCAGTTGGTCTGAGCATTGAATAAGGATGGGAGTGGGTTTACACTGGAGATTAGGTGAAAGTCCGATATCAGACAAGGAGGGGCACTGACATATCGGTGGTGTTTGACCATTATGGAGTGAGACCAGGTTGAATTTACAGTATCCTTACATCACTCCCCCAAACAACATTTAACATACAACCAAAACTCTTGATATAAAAAACGTTTTAGGTTCATTGCCAACATTTATCAGGAGCAGGATTTCAGAACAAAAACAGTTTGACTTTATCTTCTTTACTTTCAGTCCTCTAAAGCCTCCTGAAGTGATTCAAGGAGGCAGCTTCCAACTGCGCCATGTACAGACATCATGACCCATAAAGCCTGGCTTGAACACAGAGCTAGCTAGTTAGCTTGCTTGTAGAATTGTACACTACATTTACTTTTTGAAAAAGTTCTCTTCTGATGCCAATACAGGTTTCCTTTGAAACATTAACCTAACCTCTTCATCTTCAGTGGTTCAGGAATGTAACCATTGCGTCTCACCACTTAATACTAGCGCTGTGTACCGCCATTCCTTTTGAATTGAATGTCTGTGCACCGAAATTATTAAGGAAACAGGACCACAGTGGGCAAGACCCAAAGGTAGATGAGGTAGTTTGTCGCAAAAAACAAGGTGTACGCAAAACCCAAAAGAACTTCAAAAAGGGTTTCTCTGGCAAAACACTCACAACACCAAGAGGACATGAAAAGACAAACTGGTACAGAACAGAGCGTTGACAGAGACTAAATACACAGGGGAACGAGACACAGGTGGAAACAATGAGGGCAATCAGACATGAGGCTGGCACATGAGGAGGGAGGAGTCTGAAACGAGAGACAAGGTGAGTGACAGCCAACACAACAGAAACAGACCGTGAACACAGAACTATCCAGGTCTGGGCGTAACAGAAATGAGGGCAATTTCAAGCTTATGTTAATGTCATTGCACCTCAGCCATTGATTATCCCCAAAATATTGGTGCATGGCAACTACAGTGCTATAAAGTTAAGGTTAAGTTTTCACCCGCATTGTGGCCATGGCAAAAAAAAAACTTGTATTCCTGTAGATCTGGTTGTGAAGGTAACCTACAGTCAGTGTGTTATTGAGTGTATTGGGGAACATTTTGTGATCATGTTTAATTATTATAAACAACCACAAACTGCTAGTACAAAATGGCCCCCCTCTGATGTTAAAAGTAAGGCTCTTGTTGTCTTCTTCTTAACAGAGTGCCTCCCACACACTAACACAACCACACACACGGCCTTGCAGCCACAGTTTAACAACAGTGTGTTGAGCTGCTGTGCACTTGGGTTGGATAGAAAGTGCTGTGTGCCGCCTGAACTTAATTGGTATTTGGTCCCATTACCTTGTCTGTAGCAGCCCGTCAGCAGCACAATAGCAGCAGCTGCTGTCCTCTGTCAGAGTCTACTCTGGACCTGTTCAGCCCAAGTACTGCTGTGCACTCCAGATAGGTTTGACAGAGCTCACCGCCCAGGACACAGGCATATCTGTTTCTGGAAGTGATTGAAAAAAATAAATAAGAGTGTTGAATGAGTTGTAAAAAAGTTCTGGCTTGCAGGTACGTAATGTGAGACAGGCAGCAGCCACACCAGGGCTAATGTACAAATCATGTACTGGAGCCGACTTTTGCCCTGCACCAAAGCAAGTCGCATTTTGAGTTGTGTTAGATGTTGCAGAGAATAAACTTGATGGCTTTTAATTCAGGAAGCAAAAAAACTGTAAATAACACACAACTGTTTTTATGATTAGAGTGCATAGATTCAACTTAACACTGTTATTCTATTTATTGGATTTCACCTTTTTGTTTTCTCTTCAAGAGAGGGAAATATAAACCTAATGGTGTCTAGAGAAAGTGTAGTCTCTAAATGTCCTCAATCCAAAATTGAGACTAATTCTCTGCTCAAGTCGACATTACACCATTATATCGTTACTTTGCAGATGTTTATAAGAGATGTGCTTTATAAAGGCTTTGAACCTTCATTTTTTGTAAAATAATGCCGATAAATAAAAAAGGAAAATTATGGCTTGCCATTGTATCGTTGCATCATTTGTACATTAATCCTACCAAGATGAGGGCAGTTTATTTATAGATATTTGATGTTTGTGCTTGGAGCAGATTTCCCTTGCTGAATTTTTGTTCAGTGAAGTAAGCAGAAAAGATTGTGACGCATCGAAGTTATTGCAGAAATAAATTATCCAAAGATGACTGCATGGACGTAACAATCATTTCATCCAATTAATTTACCCCAATTCTAATTTGTCATAAGTGAATTTGAGAATGAGAAGGACGCTATGAAACAAGTATCATGAAAAAAAACATTCCAACAGCTGTAATCTGTTATAACATGATGTTTTAATATCAATTTATCTACAAAATCTTGACTGACACCACTGTATTCTGGTCTTCATGGAAAGTGCACTGTCACTGAAGCAAAGGAACATATAAAAGTTACAAACAAACATACTTAACCATTTTTACCATAAAATGTCCATTCATTTGGCATTGGTACTTACAGTATAAATGAGCAGAGTCATATTTAAACAGGATGGTTCAACTTTAAAGTATTTTAATTTGTACTGTGGGATTCTTTGTCGAATAGTTTCTGAAACAGTTGTGCGTTTTCTCGCTGGTCCACCTCATTCTTTATGATATAGCACTGAAGGTCGTTGCCACAAAACAGAAACCAAAACAGCCAGATGAGTACATTCTTCAGCTGTCCACAGCTGGTTCTCTCCTGTTTTACCATACAATTTGGTAATCCATAGAGACAGCACAACTGTAAGCATCTGCACCACGACGGGCATTATTCTGATGTGAGTTCAGTACAGGACAGTCCAGATCTCCCTTCAAGCAGCTGTTAACTGCACAACTTGGTGGTCTCGTAATCCAACGAATTGGGCAGACGTGAGCTGAAGGCCTGTAAGGAGGCGTGAATGCGTACCACCTCGCTGGCAGTAAGTTTGAGACGGTGTCGCAGGAGACAAGCAAACAGGTCCAACCTCTGTTGCCCCGGAGGGGACAGCCGGTTCACCCGGTCTCGTATTTCCAAGAGCTGAAGCATGGCAGTGTCTTGAGACCCTTGGGTGTACGGGTAGTCCAGCTGCAGGATCAAGTCGCGAATCGCCTCTGGGTCAAAGTGCATGCTGTAGCCAAATACCTGGATGCTGTTGATCTTCATGTAGCCCAGGTTCCGAGCTGGATCCGTTACTTCTAAAGGCTCGTAATATATGCTGTCATTCACTCCGTCTTGAGTCTTTATCCTGCTCCGAAGGTAGATGTGGATGGTTTCAAAGAAGGTTTTCCACTTGTTGCCCAGCGTCAGAGTCCAGTTATAGCACTCAAAGGGCAGGTCCAGCTTGGTGGCCTGCCAGTCTGGGAAAGTGTTCTCATTCACAGGGATAAGCCAGCTCTCTGAGTGGCTCCCTCCGAAGGGGTTGATGTAGAGAGTGAGGACAGGCTCCAGGGTGCTGTTCTTGGTAAGGCAGATCTGGAGGGACACTCCCAGCAACATGTGGACCATGTTGGACTTGTACTTGTTGCTCTTCAGCGTCAGCAGCATCCTCTTTCTCCACGAGGGGTCAAACCAGCTGTTGAGGCGCATGTCATTGCTGATGAAGATTGCGTGGACCTATCGGACACAGAGATTAAAACAGTACAGATGTGAACACAGGGAGTACATTCATGAAGTGAAACAACTAACTGTATTAACCTAAGAGCCAAATCAAAATTAATTGTTTGAGTTTTAATTATTGGTAAAGGTATACTAAAATATTCTGGCATTTTTACAGAAAGACATAACATGCTACTGAGATGCCTGCTTCAAGTTGAAACAGGCATATTTGGAGTTACGAGGTTCGCTATACATCTACGGGTAAGTGTTGATGACTTTGGTAGTACGGGTTAACTACTGCTGCTAGCTACTTTCTTTGAAAACGATTTGGCAAAACTGAGTTTTTAGTTTTGGAATGTAGCAAACTCTCGCTTCTCAATCCCCTCTTCAAGGGTAAAAAGTAAGGCATGGAGGTTGAGGTCGGTAACCTAAAATGCAAGAAAATGTTTTTTAGTTGACTTCTGTATTCATTATGCTTATCACCACATCTGATCAACTTCAACTTAACTTGAAAACATACAAAACACAGTCCAACTTTGTTTGTTTTTTTAAGCATTCCGCAACATCCAACGGCTTCTGGATTGTTGTTCAGAGAAACTCCATCTACGAAGGAGCCGCCTTATCTGAGGTCACGAAAGACCCGTTCAGCCAACCTATTTTTCTTATTTATAGAAAGTAGTATTATGTTGAGGTAAAAATAGGTTACATCTGTTTTTATTTTATCAAAAACTGCTGGACCAGGTGTTGTCAAACAATGCCTGTGTAATATTATACTAAAACTAATTAGACTATTGACATTAGCTGCCTCCTCGTTTATCATTGTCTACAGATCAAATCACTACTAAATCCAAATTGGTTTTGCTTATTATAATCAATGTACCGCAATTTCCCTTAGACGAACAGCCAAAAACTTGTTTCAACAAATACACAAAAAAAAACATGGGGAAATTATGAAGTTACATAGTAGCCAGAAGGGCCAGCAATGTAACTCTTAGTGGCCCCCGTGAGTCAGAATATCCTCCCTATACTGCTATGAAAGACAGCTCAGCTCTCAATATATATGTTAAACAAAAGGCCAAAAGAGATATACACCTCGAGCCTGCGGTCGCTTCTCTGGAGTAGGTAGCCCAGCTCCAAATCCTGGAGGTCCATCTCGAATCCCAAGTAGTTCTCCGTCGAGTCCGCCACCATGGACCTGCAGACCCCCTGCGTCAGGGCAAAGCCCGGGTTGCAGCTCCCACAGCGGGTGTGGTTTTCCGGTGCGCAGGCCGCGCAAGCCGAGCCCTCCCCAACGGAGCAGGGCGGCGGCAGATGACAAGGGCTGTGGTCGTATCGGCAGCTGCAGCTGTGGAGCTCCTCGGAGAATGCACCAAGCTGGTTGTTCTCTGAGCAATACAGGAGGGACTGCAAGTGACTCAGCCAGTAGGACTGAGGCCTGCACCACAAGAGAGAAAGGGAGCGATTATTGCACAGGGTTTATTGGATGAGCATGTTTAATAGGTAGCTGCTTTATTAGGACTGGGACACCTGCCTGGGTGTTCGCACAGCTTACTCATTAAAAAATAGAAGGCATTATCAGTATGATATAAGGTCTGCAGACTGCCCTGAGAGGATTCAAGTATGCATGGTTGAGGTGAGGTCAGATATTGAATTTACATACAGCGTTTTTCAGCAGCTTTTCAATCATTATGGCATTGCATTGCACTACACAATACAATCCGTCTTAATACTTTGATCTCTAAAACACTTTACAATCCAATTACTTGGGTCACCCCTCCAATCCTTCTAGGATTCATGAGCATTGATGTTGAGTTTTATTCCACTAACTCTAGCTTGTCAAACAGACCTACAGTCTACCCTCAAGATCTCAAGATTTTATGGACGCGTTTGCAGAATGATGTCCATGTTATTGAGTCAGGCTGGCCTGACATCCCTGTGTGAGGTATACATTTTTGTGTTATCGCAAAGTGCCCAGTGAGTGTAGGTTACATATGCAAAGACTCATTGGTGTTTGAAAAAGAAGAGACAGCCAGAGACAGTCGTGAGAGAAAGTTATCTTTGATCAGTTTGTGACATAAATATTAGAAGTGCGCTGCAGCCTTAGGGTAACTCGACTCTCAGACATACATATAATTCCCCCATGTGGGCCCGAGTTTGATTCCCGTCGTAGCGCTTTCTTGACTGTGATCCCTTTATGCCTCTCATCCTCTCCGCTCGCTGAAGAGAAGGGATGCACGATACATACCGCCGGCTTTCCTCTCAGAAAAAAAAGAAAGAAGCCTTTTTCTTTGATCAGGGTGTATTGTGGTAAACTTTATGCTAATCTGGAAATGTTTGCCGGATTACATTTGGGGCATACTTCCTCTGTATCCCAATCTCATTGTGTGTTTGGCACTTGGAAGCAAGTCTCAGTTCAGAAAATCACTGATTTGAATATCAAAACTCTCTAATGGAAAAAGCGGTTGCGGAAAAATGAGCTGAAAGGGATCTTCCTTTCCATCATACGCTACCTGTGGGCAAGGCATTTCACCTCCGACAGCTTCGGCAGAGTAAAGCAGTCTCCTAGACAAGACTGCAGCTGTACTGTTAGTCCCCCGGTGTGATTATGTACAGCCTTTCTGCTCCCTGCAACTCTTTCTCCCACTTGGATCCCAATGTGTTTGAACTTCTGCGCTGCTTTTAAAAGGAGCAGGGCAGGCATACTTTTATCCATATAAGGTATGAACAAGGTTCCTGTTGTAATTATCAGGGGCGCTTCTGGGATTCAAAGAAGGGGAGTGGGGGGCTTAGCTCCAAGGGGAGAGGCATGTTTGCGTCAATGTTTTTGGGGCCCATTTGGGGCTCCAGATATCTATTGTTACAGCCCCCCTATAATAGACCTAACGACACCTAAGGTACTTATTATTATATTTTAATTTACCTTTATGTCTTTTTATGTTTTTTTTTGCTTCTGCCTTGCATTTCTTCCTCCAGTATTGTCTGTGTTGTGCATCAGATGGTGAACATAACAATGAACGCATTTTTTAAAAAGGAAAAAAAAAAAAATATGATTCCAATCAACATCATCAAAACCCTGATGCGATGCATTACTCTGTCTTTACTACTCATCATTTTCTTGTCGGAGGTACTGGAACAGAAATGTGCCCAACCAGTCAATTTGTAAATCAAAACTCATCAATGTGGACGATGCAAATTAAGAAAAGGCCAATGTCATCATTTCCATGCCTTCTGGCCATTTTCCTTCTGTGAATTCATGTACTGCACTGTAATTGAAACAGTGTGAGGCTGCACCGATTAAATTGGTCTGATCTACTGAATCCCGTGACAAGTTAATTAAAAAGCTATTCAACATTTCTCAACTCAAATCTTAATTGCGCTCTCTTAGCAGTCGAACAAAGATGAGGACTTGGCGTATAAAAATCCAGCACCTTTTCTGGTTGAAGCTTACGCACAAGAAAGACATTTTGTCTGCAGATTAAAGCCGAGGAACTGAAAGAATCACTTGAATGACAATGTGCATCATTATGCCTAATGGCAAAAGTTTGAGCAAGTGTGCTGTGCAATCTTATCATTACCCGTCTAATAAAAGCCAAGCTGACTGCTGCTTTGACTGGCTTATTTGCTCATAATTGTCAGCGCAGAGAAAAAAGTAGGCCCCAGGATGCAAAATCAATCACACATATCTCTCATCTATCTCAAGTGCCTCAAACAGGATGTTAAAGGTAGAGTGGGGTTTTTTTTCTTTCGAGAGCTTCCGTTTTCTCTCCTCGGCAAAACTGACAAACATCCCCATTCTCAATCTCCTTCCACCGAGTATGGAGATTTCTGCGAGGAGAGGAAAGAAAGGGAAGGCTTCATCGTTGATGCGGCGGTAATAACATAGATAAACACCGCAAGGATGAGGGCGATGACGTTCCCACTCCTTTTCCTGGCAAGTGGGTGGCAATATCAGCTGCTCAGATCAGTGATTAATGCGTCTGTTGGCGATGTGGCGGAGAGGACGACACAGATTAGTGCTGAGACGGGGAAGAGGAAGAAGGAGAAGAAAAGAACTCAGACGAGAGAGACAGAGAGAGAGAGACTGGACATTGAACAGAGTGCACTGTATAGATTAATCTGCCGGTTGATTTATGTGTTGTGCTCTCGAGCATCGCCGGCATTACTGCGGAGGCTCAGTCCATCTGAGAGCAGCGTGACTGACAGTAATGGTCGGATTCATCACCTTCAACGATCAGACGGAGGAGCGGGTCTTAAAACACTGACTTGAAACCCGGAAACTGTCCTCACCAGCATTGCTCAAACACTTAAAATAACCTGTGTGTGTGTGTGTTTTTTTTTCTCATGACAAGTGACCTCTTGCTAGCATGTGAAAAATGACTGTTCTCTCTCAGCGGCAAAGGCCGAGGAAAGAGGATTTTATTTTCTCTTTGTGGCCATGAAACCAGTGCAGGTTTCAAACGGGATAATCTAGGAAATCAAGATTTCATGAAGCCCAATGCATATTTGATGGTGCAGAGATTTTTAAAGTTGAAGTTTTCTGCGAGAGAAGCCGGTCTCAGCAAAGTAGGCCAGGTAGTATAAGTTCACTTATGTTGAGCTGCAAAATGAAAACAAATGCATGTGTATACAAACTGGGCTACAGTTCTCTTGCAGAAGATGTCTGGCTGGTTTTATTAGTATTTCACTGCATTTTAGCAGGATGTTCTACAAACCAGATGCACTGTACGTTCCTTCCGTAGAGAGAACTGCGGGCTGTGACTCAACGTACAGTAGCTTTGAAAGAAATCCCAGAACCTCACGGAGGTTTACATCAAACCGAAATGGAAAGGATGAAGAAAGAATTACATCACAAAAAGACACATCTTTAATGTAAAAAGATGTTTTCTGCAACAGGGTTACACGGGACTGAACATACACGTGAGACGTGGGCTCACCGTTCTCTTGGTAGGCGCACTTGGGGCTGTCGATGGCATCTTTTACTGAGACTGAATAGCTTGAAGATGACTCTCTGGGCTCGGCTGGCGAGGACCCGCATGCTGTTCTCCAGCTGCTCATATCGCCACTGGAACGTGCTGTCCATTGACCACAAGTGTTGGATGCCTGACACGTTCAAGAAATAGTTCTGGGGGAGCCGCGCATGGAACGCCTTGAATTCATCTGAAACCACAGACGAGAGACGGGGGGACTGCTTTAGGTTGAATCATCAAAACAACGTTACCATGTTTATTTCCAAGAGGATTGTTCTCATCCACTATTGTCTGTACCAGTTGTTTCCAAAAGACTGGGTCCGGACACATGGGGGGAGGCTCACAGGAGATTTTGTTTTGGGTCGGCAAATAAATGATCAGTCTTTTGTTAAACATTTATATCCGCAGAACACGTTTGCGTCACATTATGGAGCCTGCATGCTCGTATTGTTCTGATAATTGTAGCATTGAATCTAATCTTTAATCACTTCATTTCATAGTACTGACTGACAGTAAAGAACTTAACACGAGTACATCATTTTTATAAACACATGCATACAACTAAGTAGTCATAATCGAACGTATCGATCTCTTTGAATGGGCTGGTGAACCTGTTCAAGATAATGAGGTGATGTGGAAATGGCAGAGTAAACCGTCATGAATGAACAAATTAAGGGCTATTGAGAATTTTGGTTGTGATGGTTTGTCAATTTAAAACAAAAAGTTTAGGGCAAACTTGTCTATACTGCATGCAACAGTATTATCGTGTACAATGTTGCTACATTAATGCCAGATAATACATTATGAGGTATGACATGTTCCTTCTGTACATGATGGACAACAGGCAAACAGTGGACCATGGTACCAGTAAATATATCTACGTGATGTTTCTGTCCTGTTTACAACATGTCTTGGAACACATTACAAGTTCATGCTTAGCATCAATTATTAATGTATTTCATATTACGCATTTACCAGCCAATGATAAAATGCCTCATAAAAACAATGTGGTCACGTGATTTATTTCAGGTTTTACAACTTGTTTCCTCCTGTTTGAGTCGAGAGATGGCTGCATTTGTCAGAGGCTTTTGAAGGGGCCTTTGAAATTATTACATACCTTGGCAGCGTGTTTTATTTGGGCAACAAAATATGGCATTCCTAAATTTTGGACTGAGCATTTGGCATGTGGTGTTTGAAAAAAAAATTAAGCTCACACACAACATTTTGATCGTGTTCAGTAAAGCAACAACAAAAAAAAAAAGAAACCTCCAGACTGACACTAAAGATAATACATGATCTGGCCACTTTAAAGCGGAGAGCAAGGTGTTTAATGGGATCGTTGGTTTTATGATACAGAGCGAGATTTGCAAATGTATCATAATCAATTCAACCATAAGATATTATGGCTTAACATGATACATATAACCTCCCTCCACAGTCTTACTAATGCAACAGTACTGATACTACTCGTAAAAGTAGCACAATCGTAACCACTGTCATTTATCTCCATCCTTATCTGTGTTATATATACATGTGTGTGTGTGTGTGTGTGTTTTATTTGAGTGTGCTTTTATCATATTCCTCATCTTCACTTCATTGTATTCTCCTAAATGACATACGATGAGTGAATTAGTGTGAAAGCCACATCTTGTAACACTTAACTGATTTAAGTCCTGCCTTAAACAATAGACAATACCTGATGATGTCATGTCCTGTCTTGGCATCATTTGGTTGAAGGTCAACAATAGCATTAATATTAGGGAGGAGACCCAATTTGGTCTTATGATTACACCGTTTCCTGGCATCTTCCCCTCCTGATGGAGCGGCGCCGTTAAAAATGGCCGACAGCCCTCGCTGAAGGACACGTTTATGGCAGGTTTCTGTATTCTGGGCACGCTTCTGCCCATACTTCACACCCAGCTATTAAAACAAAAACTTTAAAAGTAATTGCACTTAGGGATATTCCAGCCAAATCTGAGGAGTGGAGCGGAAAAAAAAAAGACAGCCATTTTGATTTCACCTGTTATAATTACAAAGACAGGGTGACCGAGCACAGCAATAATAACCAAACATTATGCTAAGAGCTTCCGCTGGAACTCCGGTGATATGAAAAGCTGGCCCGGCAATAAATGTCTTTCATAGCTGATTGATCTGCTCGAGACATTGTAAACTATCAAAGATCCGATGATTTCTCTTCTTAATCCGGACCGGTCGGACTGTTAATTTCCTTTATGCAGATAGTGTTCCAGCACGGGATTCACAACCAGCTATTACAGGCCGGCCTATAAATCATTGAATAGGGAGGAACATGTATAAAGGAACCTCGCTCAGATTTAACGGTGCAGATAAAACAGTTGAATTCCTCCTTCCTCCCTCTCATGAATGAATGACTTTAATGATTTATATTCAAAAACTTTGATTCCCCTGCTTATAGCATGAGGCATGCAACGGGGGGGGGGGTGGGGGGGGGGGAGACTGTCTTACCGGATTCCTCAAACTCTTTATAGAGCATCCCCCATGTCTCTGTGATCCTCTCCAGGCTCTCTTCCATGGCTTGGATGTCCATATAGGGGCAGTTGCACTCTGGGAACTTGGGGTCACAATGGCACCAGCAGTCGTTGTCCCTGCAGACAAATTCTCCCTCTCCGTTGCAGGCGATGTAGCTCAGAGCCGCCTGCACGAAGCTCTCCCTCAAATAGTCTGGAAGGATCACCTGCAAGCCTGTTAACCGGCAGTGAAAGAGGGGATAAGTGAGCTTGTAATTGACTTAACACAATATATACATATGATGTCCATCCTATGTGCATGTACTATTCATGAAAATCAGAAAAAAAAGTGGTACAAATCAGACAAACCTTGCAGCTGGACTTTATTTTCAGGGCTTTGAACCAGCACAGAGCTGACGGAGTCAAGGTTGTCATAGTTACTGCATCCAAGAGGCCCTGTGCGGGTCTCTGTCACCTGGGCAACAACAAATAAAGACATGATTTATATAATCTGGTTAGTTTGAGAGTGGCTAAAATGTGCCTTGTGTAACATAATCGGCGTCCTCTGTTCTGTTTAAATAAAGTACTTTTTTTTTATAATGGATTGGCGGAAACTGAGGTAAGCTCATTTAGATTCCTCAAATTTGGTGTAGGGGTGCTTCCCTGAACCCATTAATCTGCAAAAATGCGACACGTTTCCTGTTTTCCGTCTTTGGCACTGATTGAAGACATTTGGGTTGACCTTTGCCACGAAGCAGCTCCAGCAAAGCATCCTCTTCCACTTCATTTGCAAGAAGGAGATCTTATTCCAGCGCTCTCCCTTTCCCCCCCCCCGCCGCCTCTCGCTGTGACACGGCGCAGAGCATCCTAACCGATTCTCATTTTTCTCTCTTTGTGGTTCTGGGACACCATATTTTGCTCAGCGATTTGTCCTGCTCAGGCTTGTCAGGGGACAGTTGGTGCAAAGTGACAGATGGATGAGGCGAGACAACGAGGGTCAGTCGATCAGTAACACAATCAGAGGGCGGAAGGGCTCAGGAACTCGTATGAGGCCGATGCTGCGAGGGGGCGGGGGGGGGGGGGGGGGATACTCAGCATGGGGCTTTTTAATCAGAC
The DNA here is from genome assembly GCF_023055335.1 of Clinocottus analis. Classification (NCBI taxonomy): domain Eukaryota; kingdom Metazoa; phylum Chordata; class Actinopteri; order Perciformes; family Cottidae; genus Clinocottus; species Clinocottus analis. The sequence continues at coordinate 892,360 of NW_027175965.1, read as the reverse complement.
GCCTAACCCAGAGGAAAGAGGGTTTCTGAGAGGAAGAACAAATATCCTCTGAATGAGAAAAGGAAAATGAAAATAATTTGAGTGCAATTCCTCGACGATGATATTGGTATCGCGTTCTAAATCCCTTGTTTCCCTCATGAGGGATTTTAATGCCGATATGAATGTGAGGAAATGAGACACAGCCCTGGGTTTCAGACCACATGAATAGTGAATCTTTTTGAGGAATTATTTGATATGCCATATGATATACCACACGGCAAAAACACATTGACTGATGAGCAGAGCTTTCAATTTCCGCTTTTGCATAGCAGCTGCTATTCACTGTAGATACATTCTGGTTTATTAAAAATACTTAATAGGACATTATTGGCCACCTGTATCTTGGCACATGGGTGTGTAAGGGAATGAAGCAGAAGCTTGAGCTTTTGTGGAAGATTGCTGTATTTCTTTAGTCTGGTTTTTCATTTTTATTTCATTATGTGGGCTGCTGGTCCAGGTACCGCAGTGTTAAAAGTATGTCACTGACTCATTCGAGCAGCAGAGTGGGAGCAAAAGAAGCAGAGAAAGAAGAACTTTTTGATCATTGCCACGTACAACGGAGGAGACATTCTGAAGACGGGAATATTGTGAATTACCACAGAGCTTTCGCACATCCTTGAAAACAATAACAACAAACAAAGAGTTGCGATGAGCTCCAACTTTATGCAGTGCTTTAAATGGTTTAGTCCCACTAGAGGGCAGCCGACAGACATATAATAAACAAACACAAGACTTTTATAAGAATAAAAGAGATGCCGTTGAGTCACATGATGTTATAACCACAGTTCAAGTGTCCTTATTTTAAGGCAAACCATTATTTTTTACCATTATATAAATCTAGTTGACAGATTAGCAAACAAAAGATGGGCAAAGTGGGAGTTATTTTCTAATTTGCTGCATTCACAATAGGGCGTGGCTAACACTTCGACATATTAGTGCTGGGCAAGTTAACGCGTAAATATCGCATTAACTTTTCGATCGATTAACGGCGTTAATTATTTGATCATGCGTTAACTGCATTTTTAAAACAAAATTTAAAACAAAAAATTTTGTGTCGGCTTTTACTTTGAAGGCGAATAATTTTGGTCCGCCCCTGCGCTTCCGTAGCATTACCGGACTATTTGCCGACTTAAGCCCGACATGAAAGCACGTATTGTTCTGTAGTTTCTGTTCTCTACGAGCACCGTGCGAGCGAGTCGCTCGCCTCACAAAGCGGTCAGACGACCTGCAGACTCGCGCTGCAAGCTTTGCGTGCGCAAAGCCGCCGCTGATACCTGTCAGCATTCCTTCACATCTCCACCTCATTCAACCAGACGTCAGTGCACTTGTTCAAGCCAACACAGACTTTTCTCACTGAGGAAGAAAAACTCAACTGAAAACATAAAAGCACTTATTGCTTTTGTATAACGTAAATCAATTGCTGGTCTTTAACATTTTTAAAAAAAGGTAAGCAACAGACTGAACATGGACAAAAGAAGGAGTGGTTTGTCCCTCACAGGGACCCTTACTACTAAACAGTACCTGTTCAGAATAAAAAGAAAGACATATTTATGAACTATATATGTATGTATGTTAACTTACTGTTGCTCCAGAGTGCTGTTATATTGTTCTGATAACATTACTTTAAAATAAAAGCTGCAATACACTAGTTTTTACATCATTATTGAATTTGGCGCATAATGTGATTAATCGTGATTAATATAACGACCAAATGTTCCTATCTTATTAGGAAACGTTGATATCACTAAAATAACATGTTGAAACCAGCAGTTAGATAAGACCATTATTGGTGTGCACTTTATAAATTTACAATAATCTACTTTCAGCTCAGATTTGGTCTTTAGAGACAGTTGTGGGGGCTTGTTTCAAGAAATCCTGTTTTAACAAACTCTGAGCTCTGAGTAGTCTAACCCTGATGAACTCTGAGTTGTCTGTTGAACAGCTGATTAGAGTTTGTTCACTTTAAGTTATGAGTGTGTGGTGAATGAAAGTGGGGCTGCAATACCATGATTTAAGATGGCAACAGCTAAATAAAAGACAGAGCCTCTATGTAAACTATGTATGGACTGAGCACATTTATTTAAAAAAAGAAAATACAACAGAGCGGGGAAAAAGTTATCCAGTGTTGTCCATTAATTCATCTTTTATCAGACTCACATTTCCTTATGGATGATTCAGCGGCGCAATTAGGCTCCGTGGCCGACATTACATTTTAAATACTGTTCAGCTTTAATGTGATGGGGACAAAACACAGCCCAGCAACTGAAGATGAAACATAATTGAAGATATCTATATATCTATATAGAGAGAGATATATATAGAGATATATATATTCAAATTCTTGCATCCAAACGTTTTTCACACAACTCATCTGTATCTATCTATCTATCTATCTATCTATCTATCTATCTATCTATCTATCTATCTATCTATCTATCTATATATATAGAGAGAGAGAGAGAGAGAGAGAGAGAGAGAGAGAGAGAGAGAGAGAGAGAGAGAGATAACATTTTTTTTTTACAATCAACACTTGAATATATATATATAGATGTCTATCTATCTATAGATAGATATCTTTTGATAGATAGATATATATGTATATATCTATCTACGCACACACACACACACACACACACACACACACACACACCTTCAACTATAGGTTTTGTCTCTTAATTCACTGACGCTCTGGGAACACTGGAGTCATCACTCCAGTACAAACAAGTCGCCTTGATGACAGTTTCCTCTGGGCCGGGACTTCATATATATATAGCACCGCTTTCATGATCATAAAACCTTTGGTGAACCAATGTAAAGCACCAAAACAGTTCGTCCCCATGAGTTAAAGGTTTGTTTTTACAGGAGATAGGAAGAATTAAAAAAAATAAAGCTTACATGTTTCAACTTTTTTCCCCCCTTAGAACAGTGCTGAGATTGTTTTGCAAATATTGATGCAACTCATGGCTGTGCATCATGCAAGCGCCTTTAAAAAGTTGAAATGAAGAAATTATGTCAAATCGAGAAAAGGCCCTTAGAGAGTTAAGAGCCCAAATTCCCGCAGCCAATCCCCAGCGTACCACAGGAGTAACAGGCTTTTTCTCCAAGATGAGCTTCAATTTCCCCTTTGCATGGAGACAGCAGGGGTCTTTTTGCCTCGCCAGCCCTCTCTCATTCATGCCTCAACGTGTTTGATTTAGACTCCACGCAGAGGAGTGCAGAGTTGTGTCTGCTTGATGTCGTGTGGGTTGTTGCCCCGTGGAAGCGACGCGCGAGTGTGGAGGAATGTATCGCTCCTCTGACTCACTCGCTACCAGTGATGGAGGTGAATCAGACCTCTTTCTACTCCCTATTCCTGTCAGTCACGCCAGATGACTGCCTTTGGAGCATGAAAGCACGCTCTCTCTTCTCCTCTTCCTCTCTGTAGCTACAGAACAAAACAAAAAAAACCACTTAATTCCCAAGAAATGAAACAGACAAAAGTATCCGCCTCTGCACCTCTGATGCGCCCACCTTAGCAGCAAGAGGAACACCTAACCCCCGCTGACACAATGTAGGGAGAGGACGGAGCTTTGATATACGTACAAGTCTGATTCATGCTCTGCTACAGCAGAGAAAGCCACACTTCACAAGCCAACCACCGCTGCGTTTCCAGGAACGGGGGATAAAAAAAAAGGGCAGGAAGCGGGGGTCGTCCTCGGCTCCGTGGCCCGATTAACCCCATGCTGCCTGAAGGTGACAACCGGAGGCAGAAACCTGTCACGAGCCGTTTTCTCACAAGATCCATTTATCTTTCCCGCTCACCATATGCACTCATCACCCAGCTTCTTCCTGCAGACTGTGTGATGTGTCTCACGGTATAGCTGCAGATCGTATCTCATCGCGAGCGAGCTGATAAAAACCATCATCTCTCCGTTTTATTGGCGTTTTCATTGCGTCGAAACGAGGGAATCGTTCACAGATTGCTGTCAGCGATGAAGGTGTCTGCTTTGCGAAAGACACCTGAACGCAACACACACATTTCAGATAGAAATTGAAGCAAAGACTTGTGGCTCTTTTTTTCATGTGCACTATTGTGGAGATTAATCGGTCAGAAGGTCGACATGTTATTATTTATTTTTACATTTTTTATTATTGGTACTACCAGACATTTATAGATGTTTTCCAGCCAATTGACACTTTGCTGATGTTCATATGAGTTAAACACATATTGGATAAGGGTTGTAAAACAGAATAAACAACAAAAGAAACAGACTGAAAACAAAAAGAAAAAACAATGTATAACAAATGAGTGATCTGTTCTCTATCGTACATTTATTGATTTATGAAAATAAAATCAGGTCTATGGTCGACGTCATTTTAAACATAAATTTGTATGATAGATTATGAAAAGTGACGCAGTATCATTTTCAAAATAAACGTCACCACAGAAAACAACTGTTATGTTAAGAAAAATATGTAATTCTTAATTAGTTTCAGGATAAGATCGTAGGCTGGCTTAACGTAATTCATTAAGCAAGTGCCACTATTGGAAGTGTGCAATTATGCGACAAGTAAATCAAGGCTGACTCCTCCTCTCCCACGGGAAACAAATAGCTGTCTACAGGGTGACAAATCGCTTTTTATACAAGTGGGGTTTTTACGACCCGATTGTCGGCCCAGTGTGGGCTTTTGCGGACCGGAAAATAATGCGCTGTAATTTGTAGATATCCCAAAACCTAAAATTGTCTGTTTTCCACGTAATCATTAATCAGTATTGCAACGCACACTGGATGAGCACAGCCGTTCCTATGTATTTCAAGACTTTCTTCATTTGTGAATCTTTGTTTCCTTTTGACTCTTCTTTAATGTATTGCCAATAAGTGCATTCAACCGTTAGTATGAACTCAGAACAACAAGAATCAAGAGAGTACAATTTCTTTAATAAAGTCAAAATACAAAGTGCTATCAGTAAGAGACATCTTGTTATTTGATTAGTATAGGTTGCTCTTATATTTAATATCTGTATTATTACCAACTCGGAATGCAACTTTTATTATCAGTCTAAAACAGAAAGGATAAATCCTTTCTGTTTTGTCATTTAATTCCCACTGGACTGCGGTGAAAATCTGAGCTTTGCTTTCAAAGATGGGTTTCATGTGAAGCGTCTCCGGGCAGATTCCTATGTTAGCAACTCCAGTTAGCAGTGAGAGGTAAATCTAAAATCCTTAAACCCAGAAATCATGTACCGTGATTTTATGCAGGCTCATGTTGACAATCGTAGCCAGTCTGCGGCTTTATAACAAAGGATAAAAGAGATGGGAACACAAGGTCTTGTGTTGTGATGCCTGGCTTCTTAGAACAGAGCGCTTGATCTCTGCTGTTGAAGAACAAAACCTATATCTTCTGGTGGTTAAGTTCATCTCACCAACTCCACGGTTATAAAAAACAATTATGCTTTATTACACCCCATTTTCCGTAATTAGCGACTTTGCTTATTTAAAGTATATTTGAAAGCTTCTTTGAAAGGGTGTTTGCCAGATGTTTTAAATAAAGACAAGGTCAAGTGTTTTACTTTGGCATGATACTACGTAAACACAAGGAAAACATGTTGTTTTGTACAAAAAGTAAGAAGTAAATACTTTTAAGATCAAATAAGATATTTCCTGATTAATCCCGTAGTAGGTACATTTGCAGGATTAAAGCGGCAGACAGGTAAAATGCACAGAAGAGACATAGTACAAAAATAAAGGTAATATAAATAAACAATACAAAAAAATAAGAATCCACAATAACATACGATGTACAGACAGAATAAAATGTATTTATATTGCACCGGCTGAAGTGATTAAAATGAATAAAGTGTGTTTTCTACTGGGAGCTCAGCTGGTTGTGCAGCCTGAGAGCAGCAAGAAGGAAGGACTTGCTTTACCTCTCCTTCCCCGCCTGGAGTGCGAGGTGTTTTTACTCATGGATGAGAGCTTTGCCATCATTCTCCTGTCTCCCACCACCTCCACAGTACCCACTGGACACCCCAGCACACTGCTGGCCTTCCTTACCAGCTTGTTCAGAAGTAGAAGTAGGTGAGACCCAAGTCCCCCAAGACTACCAACCTTCTAGATTTGATATTGACTAAAGCTTGGGCGGAAGATCAACGGCGACTGAATCTTTGATAATCAATGCATTTATGTGTAAGTGTGCTCCAGGAATTAAACAATAGAGACACAAAGGCATTACCTTGATGGCAGTGGAGGCGATCTGGATGTGGTGCAGCTTTCGCAAAGTGCTCTCCCTGTCAATGAAGTAGGAGGCGGCCAGCTGGTGCAGAGCTTCCAGAGTCACGGTGGAGGAGTTACTCGAGTAGTCGCTCACCTCTGCCTTCTTACTCAGTTTCCTCTTGTCCACAAATATCGTTAAGGCCTCTTCTCCTGCAAGGAAACAGAACAATGAAAGAAGGAAATCATTTATTTTTAACTTAAAAAAAAAAAAGGTAGAGGCCGAGGGTCACGTCTCAAGGAGTTGAGTGATTTTTGGTGTTCGTCTTTGGTGCCAAGCGCTCATGGTCGATGTGCTGCATCTGCCGCAAATCACTTGTCAATCAAAACGTGTGTCAACTGTATTGGACTTTTTCACTCTGACTTTCTGTTAATGAAGTTGAAAATCATTTTTTCCATTTTGTACAGCCCAAAATCACTAGTTTGCTACAATTCCCTACAGTCTGCACACATACAACATCCTCTCCCCGGTGTCACGGGAGGCTCGGAGAGAGGACCCAAATGCAGATGTGTGGTGAAAGGAACAAAAGCATCAACAGGGCACGCACGCACGCACGCACGCACGCACGCACGCACGCACGCACGCACGCACGCACGCACGCACGCACGCACGCACGCACGCACGCACGCACGCACGCACGCACGCACGCACGCACGCACGCACGCCTTGACAAGGGGACCGGAGACAAACAGGGTTTAAATACAAAGGGAAGGCAACGAGTTACAGGTGGAAACAAAGAGGCTGCACAGGTGAAGACAATCAGACAATCAGGAGACACACGCGCACAAACAGTAACAAGGCCTACAGGCGCAGGAAGTGCGGAGACACGATTGACAAACTACAAAGCAAAGCAGGAACCCAGAAAAACCCAAACCGTGAGAAGTGGTTGGACAGAAGCAATAGATGTCGTGTGACCAGAATGAACACGTAACAGAGTTACAGCACATTCAACGCATATGACAGAAATTATTAATATATTGAGGAGTAGTAGGCATTACAGCTCATGATGACTTTCTTGTTTGAATTTCATTCCAATTAATCATTTCACACCATTTCTTTAAAAACCTGCCACTTGCTCGGCTCCAGGAGAGACACACACACACACACTTATCTACAATCACTATATCCCAGGTGATTAAGAGAACAGGAGCAACAAGGGCCCTCTGAAGTACAAAGACACTTAACCACAATTAGGACACGCTATGTCACCCTATAGCCACGGATCACAGCCATCAACTCTTCATAAGTCTGTAGGGGCCATGGTGTAGTGCACTCTCTCCTCAAGAGTCCCCAGGACACTTTACATCATATTCCTCATCATAATGCAGTGTTAATGTCTCGGGGCAATTTTTCTGCTCACTGCTTTTCTTGCTCAGCTGCTGAAGGGCACCCCCTTGATATCACAATCTATTTATTAATTTCATTAAGTCCATATGTTGCCGAACACAGAGGCAATCCATTCAGAACCACAGAGGCATATCTCTGGCAACAATCCAAGGCAAACTCCTCATTCTCCTCTCTTCATACCATTAAGTGCTGGCTGGGAGCCAGATTACGGGCTGCATCGGCTCAGGCAGCTGGTTGCGTTGCATTGAATGCAGCCACTCACAACAGGGACCTTTTTCAAAACCAGGAATCAGGTCTAAAATAATTGACAAGTGTTGCTCCGTAAAAGCAAATTGGTTTCGCAATACTTGCTGGGACCACTCTGGCATCTTAAATTATTATTTTTTTCTTCACTCAGAGGACCATTAATGCTTCTCATCACACTGCAGAAAACCCAAAGTGGGGTAACTGTGACTGGCAGTGGTGGGTTTATAGTGTTCAGGCTTTTACATGTTTTCATACAGTACATCTCTGAAGAGCCATTTCTTTGCTGCCACTGGCATACTACTTTGCACTGATGTGTTATTCAGTTGCTTACTGTGACTGAGTTATTGTGCCATGTCCATCTGTTTTCCATATGAAACGCCTGGGGGAGCAAACTCTGAAAGCTTTTATCAACAAAAGTAGTGTACTAAAGCCTACATCATCTGAGAGAAAAATGTTTTTTTTTTCTAAATGAAATGGGGAAAAAGTTATTCCTAAAAACTAATTTCCCCATTCACTGCAATAGTCGGCCGAAATAGTTCACTACTGGACCACAATAACAATACTTCTCCTCAATTTAAACGTCTTCATGAGCCATCAGCTAACTTTACCTAGATCATATAACTTTATATTCAAGTGTATTTGCCAGCAATGGTAAAATGGTCGGTAATCAAGGAACCATTGCTCTTTTGTTATTGGAAATTGCATCCAAGATGAGCTCGAATGCCATGTTTGAAAAAATAAAAAGTTATTTTCTGTTTACCTCCTAGTGTAGCTGACAACAGGAAGTGAGTCCCATACTTCCTGATCAGATTGTCAGTTATCATCTGGGTGGTAGGCCTGCGGCCCAGCATTCGGATGTTTCTGATGAACTCAGGAGTCAGAGGTAACGAAGACTCTAAGAAATCTCTCCTTTCCACGGCCATGTTGTTCACCTTCCATCTCCCAAACTCCCTGGAAAAAAAGGAACAAAACAACAATACAATTAATCACATTAATAGTGGAGTTTGAGTTCAGAGTGAAGGAAGATATGTTGCTTTCACTTACATGAAATTGATATATATGGGTTTAGACTGTTGATTACTATAAAAGTCGGGTTACAAGCCGCTTCTACCTTCTGTGGGTGTCCCCACTGTAGCCAGCTAGCGCTGCTGTTTGCTCCCCGCTGTAGCCAGCTAGCGCTGCTGCTAGCTCCCCACTGTAGCAAGCTAGCGCTGCTGCTAGCTCCTCGCTGCTGCTGCTTGCGTCCCCGCAGCCCGCGTCGGGTGTCAAGCTTGGGCTTGTCCCTTTGATAGTCGTTGGGGAGCTAACAGCAGCGCTAGTTGGCTACAGCAAAGAGCTAGCGGGGACACCCACTGAACGTAGTAGCAGCTTATAACCCGACTTACTTATGGTAAACTAAACATAGTTGTACATTGCATGAACTAAATTAATTGATAATTTGAATAAAAGTTCATAATGAAAATGATTATGATTGCATAAGTAGAGAAGGTGAGGACAAATTCACCTCTGTGGCTTCTCTGCTTCTGATATAGTGACATCATATAGGTGCATAATTTGTCTAAAGCCTATGTAAGCAGAATAAAAGGCTTAAAGAGAGAGACAGAGAAAAAGAGAAAGGGAGAGAAGCACATTTAATTCATTATGCTGCTCTGTGCTTTTGCAATGTAAGGAATCCCGCGACCGTGCCGACACAGCCTAAACTGAAGCGAAAGGGAATTGATGGAGAAAGAAAGAGAAAATGAGAAAAAGAGATAAATCTTGTAAAAAAGAAAAAAAAGGAAATCCAAACTCAAACCTGGTATCTTTTGAAACTATGATTGTCACCTGGGACAGAAAAGTGCTCCTACTACTCAGCTGACAGATGTTTTCCTTAATAGCCCATCATAGCAGAGATACACATCGAAATGAATGAAGCACAAGGTGGTACAAGAGATAGCCCCATTTGCAGAGAGAGAGAGAGAGAGAGAGAGAGAGAGAGAGAGAGAGAGAGAGAGAGAGAGAGAGAGAGAGAGAAACTGTCAAAAAATGGAAGCAGTGTGAACAAAAGACTTGTCAGCCTTTGTTGCCTTTTCAAGTTCTTCTCTTTGCCTCCAACAACCATGTCTGACCTCAACCACACATTTTACTTTTAATATTTATACATCTGGACATGTTCATGTCTCTATGCTTAACAGTATGACTCTCATAGGCACCCCTTCAGTGTCACCTTTTGACATCAACACACTTTCTGGCTCACTTTCTGCTCATTACATGCATACAGTTTCCATTCAAAATAAACTTCAAACACAGATTGACTTAGTCGTGAGGCTTACTTACGCAACAAAAGTACTTGGTCAGGTAAGTGTTTCTCTTGCTGTTCATTATCAACACTTCATATTTCCTACTGTAAGCTTGATTCGATCATATTTTAGTTTTTACTGATTTATAAAATGTACTTCTATATTATACCTTTACTTTCTTGATTACACTATATTTTAGTTGTTTGGTTTTTCTGATGTCTCTTTAGTGCATTTTTTTGTTGCTTTTGTAATCCTGCAAATGTCCTCGCCGTGGGACTAATAAAAGACTGTCTCATCTTATTTTAGAAGTCAAAATTGACAAGGACAGCTGTCCTGAGTGACTCCTACGTTGGTTACCCAAGCAGCCACTCTCACTGTGGCTCAGTGGTAGAGCGGGGTCGTCCTTCAATTAGAGGATCAGAGGTACGATCCCCTATTCCGGTAGTCCATGTTGATGTGGCCCTGCGTTTTGCCCTTAACCCCAAATGTGTCCCCCTGTAGAAATGGGTATGAATGTTTAGATATTCCTGATGGGCCGGTGGCGCCTTGCATGGTAGCCCCTTCCATCAGTCTATGACTGGGTGAATGATGGCATAAAGAGCTTTGAGTGGTTGGAAGCGTCAGTCCCAACGTGGACTGTCTCGCTCTGTATACTATGGAAGTTGCTGCAACGGTTTATAATTGGAGTTAGTTGAAAGCCTGGTGCATCTCACACAGACTCTAAAGGGTTCCTCTGTGCCTCAGAAGCAGAGGGCTACTGACCAATCGTCAGCATTTGACGAGTTGTGTGAAAAACGTTTGGATACAACGATGCAAGAATTCAAGAATTTGAATAAAGCTTTGTAAGGCAGGACTTTCTTTCTGAGTATCTTCCTCTTACAGCTTTGAAGATACTGTGACTTCCCACTTCCACCATGTACAAACCTACCATGCATCCATTAAAAGAAGGATAATATATATATATATTCATCCAAGGCAGCATAGTATAAGCTGAATTGGAGCAAAACTCAAAGAATCAAAGGATACGGATGTCCACTCAAAAAAGACTAACCTGGCCCACTCTACGCATTCTCTGTATTTTTTTTTTTTTTTTTTGGAGAACATCTGCCCTGGGGTAACCTCTTTGAAGGGATGCCTTGACTCATATTCAAAGTTAGTGTCCTTCCAAAAATCCCATGCAAAGTGTCCTTCTGGGTACTGCTTGACTTGCACTTCCACACTCAGCTTAACAGAGAGAGCATTCTATGAATTGGAAATTAGACTTACATGTGTTTTGTCTGTCTAACATTTGACAAAAAAAGTACAAATTCAAATCTTAGAATATTGTGTTTTGAGAACAGAGGCGTGCATAGTATCCTATATAATAACTCAAAGTCAAACCGCAAAGTCAAATACATCATCTAATAAAAAGTAAGCTGAATCACTGTTGTAAAATCTCCATATAATGCAGTTTAGTGTGCGGAAATAGCAAATAGTTTTATTGCTTTAGTTTTGATCCGAGAAACTAATGACAGTATGCTTTAAAGAAACCTTGTGAGTGAGAAGTGAATCACCAAAGGAGAAAAAGGAAAGATAAAACTAAGTCAGCAACTTCTTATTGGAAGCTGAGCTGTGAGCTCTGGAAATGAAAGTGTTAAGAGTTGAGATACCCCAAAAAAAACAAAACATGGTAGAACAGGACAAGATCGGAGGAGAAAAGGATGTTATGAATAGAACAGGACCAGATATTTAAATAACTTTTGAATAAGGCAGACACTGTCCCTTTCCGGAGGAGGACACATTTTCACTAATTCAGTTTCGGAGGATCCAACCGTCAACCAAAAAATATATAATATAAAACTAGAGATATTACATAGCACATGGTTTTACTGACGAACACAGAAACAATTTACTCTTCTATGTCTGGAAAGTAATATATACTTTATAAAATCCTCTGTGAGCAAAGGAAGTGAGTGCGTATGAACTTAATTTATGTGTGGGTTGGTATTAATTTATGAAGCAGTGGGAACATTAGCAAACATATAAGAAAACCACACAGAGAGAAATAACCCGTTTCAGCTTCTGTACCAAGAACTAATTAAAGATGTACTTTCAAAAACAAAAGAGCCTGTTTGAAGACCATAATCATCTTTGATGTTTAAAATGAGTACAACTTTGATATTCGGCCACAAACTGGATGGATGCAACATTGTATTTGTTTTTGGGTGCACTTTTCCTCCATCACAAATCTGCGTAGCGATGAATATATCAACCGTCATGAAGCCGCAAACAGACATCACAGCTGTAATTATAACAGCGGAGGGAGACAATTTTTAATATCCGACTGGCACTGCCCCAAAATAACTCGCATAACCACACTGATATGAGAAGGAAACCAAAACGTCCCCAAAAAGCTGCCTGACTTTTTTTTTTTTAGAGAGGAGTTTGTTTCGTTTCGAGGTGCTACATCCTGATGCTTAAAAAAAAAAAAAAAGATGACACGAACATGATTAACTGTCTTGACCGAGGGGATTATTTTTGCCGGATTACATTGTGAGAGAAGAAAATAAACAGTCCGTGAATGAACGCAGCGGCATTATCAGTCAAATGTTGCACTTCTCTCTCTCTTCAAAATAAAAGCGTGACTGCTGTAATCAGACTGGGTTGAACAACCTTGGCTGCTGCTGATGGATGGAGGGAGTGTGGCCTTTTGAAAGGGTATACATCACATTAAACCAGGAGTAATGAGGAAAGCTCAAACACCCAGATGTTTGAATGATACACCGTTTAAAATCCCGGAGAATTCAAACTGCTGCCCGTGGAAGTTTTTCTTTGCGACAAAACATCAATTTCAATGTCTGTTATATAATCACGAAACAAGACACTGATTCACATAATATTAAGCAGAAAGTGCAGGCGGAGAGTGGGAAGAAAGCATAATGATGGTAAATGGATACGTGGTACGCGGTGACCTTTTTGCTGACACTGTAGTATTCAGACAAAGCTTTTGACGAATCTCTTGCTCAGATACATCTAGTGCAGCTATTAATCTTCACCTTATTTCACGCCATACAAATAGATGACCTCTTCAAATGGGACACGGTGTCTCTTGAGTTCTGCTTTTGCAGCTTGGAAGCATTAGTTCAAAACCACAGCGCTTTCTCTGGAAGAAGTGGACTACACAATTCAGCGCAGGAGAGAGGTGGAGGAAGGGGGTTAGGTATAGAAAGAGAATTCGCAAATCCCCCGCTGTCGTTAGTTTCCTCAGTTATCGTGGGCCGTGATAAGCTAGCAAGCTCGTCTTATCTTAAATCCCTCGATGGGCCAAATAGTTCGTCCTGCAGGGAGAAGAGGAAATTAAATGGGTTCCACACAGAGTCAACTTTAGGGGCCGCAATCCCCCTTACAAGCAGCTAAGTCATTACTATTATCAATTCTGTTGCTCCTTTCCGCAGAGGTACATCACTTTTATCAGTTTAACGCTTTGGACGCCATCAAAGAGAAGCTGCTGGAGTTGTTAAACTTTCTCTACTCCTTTTTTTTGCATGGCAGGGTCATCATGTCTGCATCGACGCTGGTGGACAGTAACTACGTAGATTGACTTGAGTACAGTACTGCAAGGAAATAAAATACAAGTACACAATTTAACTTGAGGTATGTGTGTATTTTCTGTTCCTTTCCAGTCCACTTTTTCAGAAGGAAATATTGTACTTTTTGACTCACTTTATACATTTCACAGCAAGTTAATACAATAGTATAAGCGGATAAAAGTACACATGCCTCTGGCGTATTTTGAATTAAAGCAGCTTTTCCATCATTTACACTAATATTAATTATATTTTAGTTTAGTTTGCCTACCCATTTGTAAACTTGTAAATAATAATTGAAAAGAAGAATTAAGCTTCTTGTGTATTTTAGCACAAACAGTCTGTAATATAATGATAATATAATATAATGAATTAAAACCACACTTTTTATTAAGTCACCTTCACCGTGAGGTTGACATTGCCAATAATGCATTTCAATGCTTACTGCACGATCCTCAACTTGTTGTCACCAGCTCCGGTGGTTTGCAAAGAAGCCAAAGAGTTCAATGATGAGAGATGTCTCCTCTCTGTTTCATGCAATGCTTAAAATGTAAAACACTGAAAACAACTCTGCGCTTTCCATCTCGGCAGAACACAACCTCTCAGCTGAGCGCTAAGAGGTTGGAAGCACTTTTTCTTCATCAAAAATCTGCGTAGCGATAAATATATCACACACACACACACACACACACACACACACACACACACACAGAGCAGGCGGCGATTAGAACGATAGAGACAGATAGGCATGTTTCTCGAACATCACTGGCCGACTGTAAAAAAAAAAAAAGTGCCAATTTAGGGTGTTCATGGACCGGTCAGTCTAAATAAATATATTTAAAAATAAAAAGAGTTGCGCTTGTCGGCCCGCTTTGAAAGTGCTCGGTCTGCCAGATGGCCAGTGCACCCCTGGGTGCCAACCTACAGTATTTGGCTTATGACCCTTTTAAAAAAAAAAAAAAAGAAGAAGCAGTGGGATAATTTTTCCCGTGTCACATGTCATGGAGTTCTCAGCACACAGAATAATTTTCCCTTCTCAGACAGTTTGATGTAAAGGACTTAAAAGGCTCCACACACAGGATTCAGAGCATTAATAAAGCCGTAAATACGCTTCCTCTGAGTGTATTGTAAGTCTGAGCTTCTCTGAACACTGGTTTTGTAGCTGGGTACGAGTATATTTGTGTGCATGCAAGTCTTTCAGTAGTAAACCTCTGGTTAGCAAACGGCCGGCGTTCTGACTACTGCCCGCCGTCTGGTTCCCCCTCTGGTTAACAGCGCTGTTGTTTGCACTGTTCGTGCTGAGAGCAGCGTTAGCTTTTAGCCGCTGGCGCAGCCGTCACCATGTTGAGAACCATGTGGAGGCAATTTCCCATGGAGTAGTTAACTTGAGCTAATCCTGAAACGTCGACAACGGGAAGCTTACGGTTTTGATGGATTAGTAACCATCTAGTAATGTTAAATGTTACAGGGGGCATTATTCTGCAGAAAAAAAAAGCACTTTGACACTAAAGCCGATAATAATTATGTACATTCTTCAATACAGAACCTGTGCTTGTTTTTTGGATTATTTTTAGATCAATGTACTGGTACTTTTACTCGAGGAAAATATTTCTTTCATGCTTACATGCTTCTGTTATTTGTTTTATCCACATTCATCCGCTGGCATGCAGCCTAATCTTTAAGCAGTTTAATAATATTTAATGATCACAGTGAATTTTCTCCAGTGTAACGATGTTTATAATTAAATGTTATGCCATAAAAACAAAATCAAACGCAATAACCAATGCAATATGTTCAAAACGGAGCCAAAAACACCTCGACACACTGCCTTCACCCTGGTGAATATGGCTGCTCTCCCTTGGCAATGTTTCCTGTGGACAGGTGGCGAAGTCTGAAAGCCCACATTGTGTTTGCACTGGAAGCATACCCGCTCCACTGTGAATCGCCAAAACACACACACACACACACACACACACACACACACACCCAACCCCTCTTCCATTACAGACAACTTGTTATATATTTTTTTATTTTTTCAAATTCAATCTGTAAGAGAGCCGGGGAATTAAGTAGGGGGGCTAACATGGTGTTTCATTATTCCATCAATCCCGTGGTAGCTCAAACACTGTAACTGGAAGCATCAATTCTGGTGATCCATCTTCTCCTGTCATTGAGCATTTATTAGGATTTAGCAGAGCTATGGACGATGCACACGAGGAAGGCCAGTCCAGAAAATGACATTGTCACTTTATATCACCTCTGCTCTCTTTTTTTTTTTTTTTTTGCACAAAGTGCCTCTCAACCAAAAAACGGAGAGTCAAAAATAATCATAAGAAAAACAAGATTAAGATGAATCTGTCCACCTTACTTTGGTTGGTTCTGAGCAATGGCCACTGACACCTGTTGTAATCTGAAGAATTTAAATCAAAATGTAGTACTTGCATAAATCAGTTGTCGTAAAAGGTGCTCTATTTTTGGCTTCATACCTTTTGTTCGCTCCATTACTGTCGTATATAACATAATGTGGGGCAGAAAGGCTTTGTATTTGAATGAATGTGTTAACTTTTTTCATCTAAATTTGCAGTCACATGACCATTCATACCAGTTGTGTACTAATCTAAACCTCATCAACGATGTGATACAGTCTTTGTGAATATTGTTGGCTGTCAGCGTAAGCAGAAATCAGCTAGTTCAAAAGGGTTGTTTTTTTTCTTTTTGGCATTAAGTCAACAATATTAATTGCCATGCTAGCAGCCCTGTAAGGCTGTATTTGGGCACAGATGTGTACTTAGGCACAGATGTGCTTTGAGCTAAATTAAAAAATTGGCAAGCTGTGATCACAATGCTATGCTAACCTGCTGATGTTTAGCAGGTATGATGTTAACCATATTCACCATCTTAGTTTAGTGTGTTAGCATGCCGACAAGTACATCAGGCTGATGGGAAGGCCATTAGTTTGGCATGTTTTGGTCATAAACCAACATATTTGAAAAGTTATTATAAAGGTTGAGGGTAGTAAGATAAAGATTTATCAAAGTGATATCAATATTTTCATGACATTTCTTGGCAATCCATTTAATATGCTTTAAGCGTTTCACTCAAAACCACAAATCACAACCTCGTGGTGCTGCTCGCAGAAAAGTCAACTGGTCACGAAAGTCAGTAGGATTAAACCTTCGGATACAATGAACGTCTGAGCAAAACGTAACGGCTATCTATGCTATATTTGTTGAAATATTTCACCAAAGTGATAGGCCGACCCACAGGCTGGAACTGCCCTCAGTCCATACCGCGAGTGTGTCTAAAAACCTGAAGCGAGGATAAAAAGGGGGACCGTAATGAGGCTTCCCTCTGCCTCGTTTTACACTTTTACTCTCTTTAGTGAATGCAACTTTCGAAAGATAGCTTAACGAGAGAGAAATTGCCTTCAGCTGCTGTATTAACACATTAAGTAAAAGTAAAAGTTGAGAAATTAATGGGGCTGATTCAAGGGAACGTGTCTGATGTTGTGTCTTATGAATCGTGAAAAGCGCAATAGTTTTTTTTTCTTCTTCTGATGTATTAAAAAGCAGATGAGGAAAAGTGTTTGAAGGATGAAAAACGTAGCATATTTACTACAAGGAAATACTTGCCAAGGCCTCTGAGGGAGGCGAGGAGACAAGACAAAGAACATCAGTAAGAGAGTAGCGGTGGGATGCTGAGAAGCGGCGCTGAGGGAGTCTGCTCTAAAACACTCACCTCAACCCCCTTCAGAGCACCTGCAGACTCCCCCGTGGTTTCGGAAATCCGCTGTTGTTCATTGTGCTTGAAGTGACTCTTACATCCAACAGGAAGCCGCTTTCTTTTGATCAAGTTAATCTCAACGGGTGGGCGTGTCCTACATGCTCTGGTTTGTGGAATAAACTAATTGCAGATACTTATTAGAGTCTCCTTGTTTGAAATAATTACGTGTTCATGCGCGGTAATGCCTATTGACACAGAGACACTATCTGTACTGTAATTTACTCATTTACTTCTAACACCCCCCCACAGAGTTATTATCTGCATTAGTTTTAAGTGAGTGTCCTTCATTTAAAGTATAAAGCAACTACTTGACAGTAGCTTTAGGAACTTTTTGCCTCTTTTCTCCTCGTCTCAAAAGGACCTATTGGGATTGCAATATGATACCGCAATAAGTAAAATGCACCCAACACATTGCCCTGTGGTCGGATAGATCTACAATCAACCAAAACACCTTTGGAGGAGTTCAGGGAGAACACAAGTGTAAAGGTAGTTGCATGTATACAACTACCTTTACACAACATACAACAGCTATGTGCGTGGTAATATGCAATCACATTAAACCTTTTTAAACCAGCAAGGAACGAGAGGATGTGACAAACAAGTTGGACGGAGCAGTCAGATCTTAATCAGGTTTTAATGGGGACACAGGAGACTCATATTAATACCAGTTGTTAAATGTTATCAGGTTCAATTTTCAGTCGATACAATCTGAGACAGAATTAAATGCAACCGGAATTAATTTGAAGTTTTCATCCAGAATAAAAGGTCCATAAAATCGGAAAATTGCAGTGATGAATCTATTTTTATAGTGGAGCTAGTTTAAGTGTATTACTTTGCTTATTTTATCCCATCGATGTGTCCACTTTATGTATAGTCAATTTAAATGTCTTGAAAAAAAGGAATAACACGTGATTCTGTTGAATTCTTAACCAATTTAACATGTAACTTCTCGTCAATATTTGTATCAACATAATTCTTGAGTACATATTGATGTTTTATGTGTCTACAATATTAAGTTTGTCAAGCATTAAAAGGTTGGCATCGCTCGTTTGGTCATTTTTTGTCATGTTTTTATGTATTCTTTAATCAGACATCTCATCTTAATTAGTAAAAAGTACAAACGTATTTTTCTTTGAAGACTTCGGTTCAACAGCAGCAGCATAGCTATGAAGTGTGGGCCCCTTGGGAGAAAATTGCAGTGGGCCCACTCTCTTTAATAAAACAACTCTACTACATTTTATATGAGCCAGCTCCAGGTGTGATCCCCCAAAACCATCACCATATTTCACCCCACCATGGCGGGCACCGAAAGAGAGCTGTAATTTGTCGAAAACCGAAAGAAACGTAGGCTTTTACCCACAGCTGTCTCCCTACTGTTTTCTTTAGATTTCCTTTTGAAATCGAATGGGACTAAATCCAAGTGTATTCACTTTAGAAAGATTTACAAGCTATTTACTTTTTAGGTTAGTTTTTCCTTTTATTATCACCACTATTAATCAATGCCATATTGTGGTAATCTAGAGAGCCTCAAACACAACCTTGCAGCTGACAGAAGCCTCTCAGGGGATTCTGTGATAATGCAGAGTAATAAGTACTAAGAGCTCACTAATCACTTGGCCACATGATAAGACTATTAATCTTGCCGCCCATGCAGCTCAGCTCCAACGAAAGGCTGCCTTTTGCCAGAGGAGGAAATATTAAAAAGCTCCAAAGCTGCAAACGATCACCGGTGCTATAAAGCATCCTCGCACCGATCCATAGATGTCAGGAACCTTGTTCGTCTATTTCCAGAAGCCTGGACAACAGCCTCCTAAATGACGACGGATATGATTCATGACACAATCTCCGCTAATTTGGTCCGCGCGCCGATACCTCAGACCGTGTTGCTGTCATGACAAATCATCATTTTTTTGCCGGTGCTAATCAACATATTTCAGTTGACCACCTGATCGGGTGACCCCCTGAGGGTTTGGAAGACAGCGAATGTGATGCACAGCCAGCAGATAGCAACGTGCCCACATTAAATACATCATGGTGATTCTGTCTTGGCCTGTGACGGATATCTTGTGAACAACGGATGTGAGGAACCTTTTCTGCATGACAAGCAGGCCAAGTAATGTCTGCCTGGGTAACCATGAATTGGGTTTTCATAAAGCATACTGTCAATTGTGTGAACTCATATTCCAAAATGTAGTTATATTCTATTCTTCCTTATATTTTTTAGATTTTACAATGAATGATTTAGGAGGGAAAAGCAAAAAGTACTCCTAATAAAGACCCTCCGCCGCTGCTGCTGTGAGCACTACTGTCACACCACAATAGGGTTGAGATAACCTCATTAGATTTGGATAAAACACCCTTGGAATGACCTTGTCCTCAACTTTAATCTGTCCTTCACCAACATATTCCAATCAGATTTACATTTGCAAGTGAAGTCAACCAAGACAGATGGAGGTTCACTCCCTTCCTTGTCTCTATCGTTTAACTCAACTTCAACTGATTTAATTGCAGTGCATTTCATTGCAAGCACTATCATTTCTAGTAGAGTGCTTTAATAAAGCTGGGTCAGGTAAGGACATGTGAGCTTGAGTTTGTTGAAGTTCATGGTTCACGTTATTTATGAAAGACACCGCTGTCAATTCATACGCTGCTCTTACTTCACATCTCAACATATGCAATATCTGACTAAAAATATGTTTTTGCTACTTACATGAAATATTCAGCATTAATGAAAACATACAGTTCACTCTTCCAACAGCCAAGAATGACTGTTGGGTTAATTCTATAAAAAACGCCTAAACAGAAAAACAACATATGGGCATACAATGATAACTAGACTGGAGGTCCTCAGTATTTGAAAGTAGTCGACTGACCTTTTGTGAAATATGCCACTCTCATGTCTGCATGCTACATATAAAGTCGAGTAATTCATACAAAAAAAAATGTGTAAATGATAAGTTGCTGTTATACTGTGGGTTGTACGTCTGAATATGCATATTAGATATTAAACAAACAAGAAAGCACATCATTATTAGAGAGCTTTAGAGGCAGATAGCATAGGCATTAGCTTTGCACTAAGCTAGCTTTTTCTAAGCTAAATGGCTAGAAGCTGGAGCTTCCTATTTACCGTACAGACACAACAGTGGTATCAACCTTTTTATTTCTCTCTTGACAGGCAAGCTAATTAGCCTAGCATGTTCTAAAATGTCCATGTCCTTTAACGGACATGGCTCATTTGTTTGATCATGTGATCAGTTTACGACGTCAGCGTGCTCGCATTAAGTAGGATCTGGTCAGCAAGCATTAGCTACTGTCTGATGTTGGAGTAGCACGCTAACTCACAAAACTAGAGGGACTAATCCAATTTTAGCGGTGACTGCTGGCCTCTTCACATGACCACTGACGTTTTTGCTAATGCTTTAAATCAACAGTGATCTGTTTGTTCGTCGTAAATGAGCCAAATCACAGCTCTAAGTGCTTTTAAGTACAGGCTGCGGCTTGTGACTTTGTGAGTTGTACTAATCTTAATATGTAAACACATCATTTAATCACATTATGTTTGTGGCCTTTATTTACACAGACCTGATTTTTCAAAGGACAAACATGGGGGCCATTTGATTTGACTGCTGGGAGATTTTCCATGCGTGTTATAGGAGTAGGCATAGCAGGAGTAAACAGTGTATAGAGCTTCTTCCTCCTGCTGCCCTGACTCACCTGTATATCTTGTATCTGGTGGAGAAGCCTTGCCGGTTCTTCTCCAGAAAGTCAATGTACTCTGGGGAATGGTGGAAAGGCCCTTTGTCAGACAGGAGCCAGTCCAGGGGCCCCCCAGGCTTGTCATTGGGAAGGCTGGCAGTTGCTACCGCTGCTGCTGTTACCGCAGAATGTAAACACACCCAGCAGTGAAGGCTGAGGCTGACGACGCCCCATAGAGCCATCAGAGATGGAGGGAGCGAGGAAGGGATGAGGGTGGTGACGGCGGGAGGCGGTGCGTTCAGCAGCCAAAGCCACTCGTCGTTAGCTGGCTCCTCCACTGGGATGACCGGGGGACATGCATCACCTCAACGCCCCCCGAACACCTACAGAAACACACAGAGAAGGATAAAAATAAACTGCTCTGTCCAACATAAAAGACATAGAGAAAGAAAAGGCTGACAATATTTTAAACCTCAACAGCCCCTGGTGGCAGCCAAAGGCTTGAATTGAAAATTGTGTCATTACACATGTGACCGAGAACAGATAATTGTCAACAATTATAATTATTTGAGTAATTTATTGAGAAAAATTGACAAGCATTTATGAGGAGAAGCTTCTTAAATGTTAGGCTTTTTTGCTTTTCACCATTTTATTTGAAAACTGTACTTGTTTTAGACTCCCAACCTTGACTCCTCTTTTAAACACAACACCCACTTTCTGAAATATGTAGTCTTCTCTTTTGGTTGCGACTGTATTTTCATGTTACCATGCCACGAAAGCTCTGGTCTACTAATTAAGAGCAAATTGGGGTTTAGTGTGATCAAAGACACTTCCTCCAGTGAATAGGAAGAGTCAAGACTCAAGCCACAGACTCATGGACAGCCTCACACTGGTTTTGACCCACACCTCTCACAGTCACACATGCAGCAAATTATGCAATAAGTGCTGTCAATCAAGCAGATTTCTTTGCTATTGGTTGACGCCGCGACTTTGCAGGTCGTTGTTCGACGATTTGAAGATGAAGATTTTGCGCAAGTGTGGCCGCGACCTGACAAAATTGGAAAGAACACAACCGTCACTTCCCATGTGACCACATAAACTGGGAAAAAAAACAACTAATTATGGAAATAGTGGATGTGTGAAAAGAACAGAAAAAAACAACAAATCATTTAGACTCATTACTGTTTACCATCAGAAATACAAGTATTGCATTTTGCCTTTACGTCATGTTTATGTTACAATAACAAAAAGGTTGGGACGACAATAGTGCTCAGATAACCTCGTCACATGTGTGTCCTTGGAATGCCCTTGTCAACATTTTATGACAGATAAACATATGCAACTTAATTCAACCAAGACTGATAGAGACAAAGAAGGAAAGAAGCGAGAGAACTTGCATATTTTAATTAAACTTCACCTAGGAGATGTGTACATATGTTGGGTGGTCTAGAGGTTGCTGAAATAAAGGCCACCTCTCTAACTCTGTACAGGAGAAATATTGTATGTAAAAACATGATACGGAACACAGCAACAATGCAGGAAATCAATGAGTTGGATGCCTCGGTGCATTCTGGGGTTTTTCATGCCTTTGGATGCTGAAATGACAATCGATATCAACAAGAAATAGTTGGTTGACACTAACAAGTTTTAATATTACAAAGTGAGATGTATTTTGATGTGCGATGAATCAACTTTCCTTTGGGGAGAGAACAATTTAGCTCCTTTTAGAACAAAGTATTTCACTTTTGTAATGAGTCATAGCTCTCTGTGTGTTGGCATTTACCTTTTTGATACAAGAACTTTACTCAGGTAAAAAAAAAAGGGACAAATTGTACTTGATTCGTAATGCAACATATTTCAGTTGCAGCCTCCCTATGCGGTATTCTGATATCAAAGTATTGCCTGGTACAACTGCCTCTAAACTGGCATTTGTGATTCTAATTGTGAATAGAGCGTATAATTGCTGTGCTGCTGTTTTCAAAATTGCCTCATCATACTTCAACAGTCACTTTACCGTAGCACGACAACTATTAAGAGTTGTGCTCACATGCAAATAAAGAAAGAGGTGCACCCGTACTTATGTGTGTGTCGCTAAACACGACTTGCTTGTTGTGTTTAAAAACACCTGCAGCTCAGACCGTTGTCCAGGCTCACACTACCTCCATCACCATCTCGAGACCCGTCAATCATCTCCCTCACAGTGACACGCTCCTTTGCTGTGTGTGTGTGTGTGTGTGTGTGTGTGTGTGTCTCAGGTGTAGAGGAGGGGTTTGAGTCCCATTACAGTATTCTGATGACAATCTGTCAAGCTAACTCAGCCATATGACCGTGTGTGTGGGTGTGTGCACACATGCGTGGGTTTCAAAAATCATCACTCTCAGACAACACATCAGGCAGCATGGGAAGAGTGCACAACAGCTGGAGGTGGATATGAAGAGCAGAAACTGATTGGAAATGTAATATTGAATAGTATCATTCCTGCATGCTTACTCGCTCAATAATCAACCCTTATCTCTTCCTGCGGATGATTTTAATGGAGCGGTTTTAATAAGAGAAGATGAGTGTGTGTGTTGGAAATAGATTTTGGTGCTGGCATTATGCACCAGACTTAGCATGCATGTCTGTGTGTGTGTGTGTGTGTGTGCGTGTGTGTGTGTGTGTGTGTGTGTGTGTGTGTGTGTGTGTGTGTGTGTGCATACACAATCCATGTTTCTTACTTAGTGTGCTATCATAAAAATGGAATGCAAATGCGTGCGCGTTTTTCTTACTGGTCTAGTTTTGTTATTTAACAGCCAAAAAATATTTAAAAGATAGAAATCAATGCAGAGGAATTTAACATTACCCACTGAGCAACTTTGCTACGACAAAGCTTGTAAGACTTATAAAAGACTTTAATAAAATGTGTTGAGTGATTTATAAAAATGTCTTGAAATGCTCCTTTTAAGTTACGATACTGACTACGTCATAACCTATTTCGCTCAGTTGAGGTTAATCAGTCTGTGGAGTGAGACAGTTTTTCGACCGTTATGCCAAGTTGAGCACTGAATGATTCTTGTAACTTTGTTTTTGTTAAGTAAACCTTTGGAAATAGAGTTACTGCTTCTGAAGACTCATTACGCATCAAGCTCATTGCCCATACACAGACTGTAACAGTAGTGGTAATAAAGATTAGTGGACGGAGACAAGATTGCCGCTACAATGCTAGTGGCAGCTAATGTAGCCACGTAACCTCTAGCTTCAAGCAGATATACGGAGTCGGCCACACACTAAAAACTATAAATTGCCTCAAGTGATTTTACTTGCAGGCAGTTTAGCAGATCGCAGCTCCCACCGGAGCCACAAAAGGCTTCAAACAACCTTTTCACCATGCAGTTGTTTTACCCAAGACCTGGAAACAGACCGGTGGGGCAAATTATAAGTCACAATGCAAGGTTTTCAGGTCTGTAGAAGCATTTGGACAAATCCCTTTTACAGGAAAAAAAAGAGTTTTGCATTGATAAAAGTTCTGGCCCCTCATGGCATCACTCTTTTAAAATATGTCTTCAAACCAATCACAATTGTTTTGCGTGGTAGTGCTAAGCACAGGATGCAGTGACGGGGCCTTGTAGAATAGATATCGCAGAAGGCATACACAGAGAGGCAGCTGAACTGTGACTCACCGGACAAGGACTGTAAGGCTGCCATTGGCCTCAGAGTATCGGTAATGTGTGTCCCTGTATTAAGTCTGATTCAGGTCAAAGTTTCCCGTTTCAAGTCTTTCTTACACTCTGTATTATGTATAGCTCAGAGTGCAGCTATCGACCTGCACGGCACTGCTACCAACACTACGTAGAGGCAGCAATTTAGTAACCCAACACTGAAACTGAGAAAATTCTCCACTGCAGTTAAATTACAAACAAATCTTTTAGCAAACTCTGCCTTCCAGCAGTGTTGGATAGTTCATTTCTGCAGACACACACACGTTTTCTGTTATCTTCTGTATGTTCAAACTTAAGCGCCGCAGTATTCTCTCTATTCCTACAGGGCCACACTGTGAGCCGAGGTGCGCTTTGTGGTGGTTACAAAATCTTCCACTAAAGTTGTGTCTTGTTATCGTCAACCATCAGGGTTTGGGAATACCTCGCAGTATGGTAATGCATGACGACGCGGCTGCGCTGCAGAGGAATTCAGCTACAAGTGCATCTTTTGTGAGCCGGGTCCAAAAGGACCCTTTGCATCCAATTTGACTGGACGATATAGGTGAAGCTCGGCCTTTGCTTTACATGGTGCATGTTGTGTATCGAGTGACCTATCGCAGAGGGGAGTGTACGGTGTGTTAATAGCAAAATAGAGCTCAGAGGTCATATTAAACGACTCTTTAATCCTATCATCCTACAGGCAGCTGTCCAAAAAGCTGATGCGGGAGAACGCGCTCTGTTCCCTGTAGCTCTCTCTCTCTCTCTTCTCCTTCCTCGCACACTCCTTTGTCTTTTGCCGCCGTCTCTCCTTCCTCAGACAACCCACTCTCGTCCTCCTCTGCATGCTCAAATAGCTCTAAAATCTACTTTTGACTCACATTCACCATGTTTTTTTTTTTTCACACACTTGCTATGACAAGTCCTGTCTGTAAACATTCATTGTTTTCAGACAGGTCTGCGCCAGGCTTATAATCACATTATTGCCCCCCCCCAAACAAAGCAATCCACTAAGCCTTTGTTATCAGCTGCCTGGGAGACATCAGATACATGCCATTTTCACTTACAAGGGCATTATGTCACATTTCCAACCTCATGCAAACACTGCTTTTAATCAAACAATGTGAGAAAAGGCTCCTCCTTGAGGCAGGAAGCCCTCAAATAATCTCGAAACAACAAATCAAATGTTGGGTGATACAACAAGGAATTTCCAATTTGAGCAGGAGGCAAGCAGCCGTGCTGCAGTGGATCCACTCAAATATGAATTTGCACAACGTGGGCCACCAATAAGCCCGGGGCTGTTTGGAACCTCTGTATAAAATGAAAGCTCTGTTTGTTCCTGTGAGGTCCTCTCAATGGAATTGTGAGCAGAGTGCAAATGATTGGGGAATAGATTTCCCGCACACGAATGTAATGAGGACCTTCACCCCCCCCCCGCCGCCCCGAGCAGCGAAATGCCCAGAATGATATCGGTTGAAAAGCACGGCGTGGCATCATTACAGCGAATACACTTTAATTATCCTTGAAGATTTTAGTTATTGAGAGATTCTGGTTTTGAAAAACATTCAGAAGCACCCTGGTAATCAGAATTTCAAGTTAAATGAAGAAAAACGAATGGTATAAACTGTCAGGAGTATTTTTATCCTGCTTTTGAAAAACATCCGTAATGGGGTCCGCAAGGTTAAGACATGGATCTCTGGATTTGTTCCTCCGTCTGCGCAATCGCCTCATGTGACAGACAATTTCTCTGTCAGATGTTTTTCAAAATGTCCCACACATTTGCACAGGAAAGGTAGCACCTTTGTTTGACTACAAAGACAGCGCAGACGTTCCCATTTCTCTTTTAAATGACACCGACAAGGTCCTGTTTATTTCTGCAGGGAAGAAATATCCGTTTGGAAGTCATTTATGTTCTGCCAGTTGGAAA
The DNA here is from genome assembly GCF_023055335.1 of Clinocottus analis. Taxonomy (NCBI): domain Eukaryota; kingdom Metazoa; phylum Chordata; class Actinopteri; order Perciformes; family Cottidae; genus Clinocottus; species Clinocottus analis. The sequence goes on along the minus strand of NW_027175965.1, from coordinate 865,551 downwards.
GAGAAAGGAGGGCGTTAAACAAATGGCCATTCGAGTGAGCCACAGCCAACAGTGGATCAAACTCTACAACATTTATACGCCCACTGAACGTCATAATGACCGGCCATATTCAGTAAGCACCACTGAATATAAAATACTTCAGCAGGAAGAATACTTAACAAGTCGGCTGGGATGAATCCTGTCATCTGCAAAGGTTTAATGTCTCGTCATTACATGACTAAAAAGCGCAGCAGTTCAATGGCAGAGAAAAGCGTGCCGGCTATTTTTGATGTTCGACTTAAACGCATAGTACGTGGTTGTCAAGCGTTTTGAAATAAAGCTCTCAGAGAGCGCTTTTAGACATTCTCTATTAACCAAAAACAAAGATAACTCCGTAATGTCTACGGAAGAGATTTGGCCAACGTTTCACAATAAATCCGAAGCGACGACAGATTGAAAAACAGTGTTGGTAAGACCGCCAGTCAAGCAAAAAGAGGAAAACATGCTCACAATTTACTCATATCTGGAAATGTTCTTTCCTGAGGCATGACGAGATAGTGAGGCAACGGCATTTTTCATTACAAGCTCTCGTGGTGGTTACATTAAGGTATGACGTACACAGTGTGGGCCGGCATGTCCTGCAGCTTTTTGGAACTGACAACTTTCTTTGTTTTTCCACTTTTTCTCTAAGGAATATATATATATATATATATATATATATATATATATATATATATATATATATATATATATATATATATATATATATGTGTGTGTGTGTGTGTGTGTGTGTGTGGATTTTAAATCTTGCATATGATTAGCCTCAGGGAAATTACAGAAAATGTTTGCAAATGTGCCATTCAGTGAAAGAGATACTTTAACAGAAACCCGGATTGTCGATATTATTTAAGAAATGATGATTCATTCACAGACTACTTGAGCTGATTTAACTAGATTAACTAAAGTCTTGCCACTTTGAGTTACTATCTCAATTGAATCAGAAACAAGCTCATTTATTGGCTTTCCCAACCAATCTGTGGCATTTGTGATGAATAGATTTATCCGTCTTCACAAGAGTTTTCGGAGCACGTTGTCCGGGCTCCTCTGCATCACTTCCTGTTAACTTTATGTGACTGCCACAATTACAAGTTCCCTCCAGAGTTACACTGGCTACTCACTGCAGTGCTGGATGTCGACTCTCACCCTGTCTTTTGGAGGTTACGGCGAGCTTGATGAGATGTGGGAACTCCCAAGTCTAATCTTTCTTGAGGATTTCAGCAGCTGATTTTGTTGGAGACCGAGACAAAGCCGAGCATTCAGGCCCTAAACATCTGCTTGCTTATTCTGGGATGCCAGAGCTGTAACGGTCACCTACCTCAGTGTGTGTGTGTGTGTGTGTGTGTGTGTGTGTGTGTGTGTATTTTTGTTTTCTTGCAGTGTGTTTTCTTATCTATGATTGGAACACACACACAACAGCAGATTCTCTTTGTTGGCACGCCAAGTATGCAAATTGAAATTAATCTTTTTTTTGTATATCTTACACCTTGAACACGTTTGAAGGGAAACAATGGTGGAAAAGTAGATGCCATGCATTGCAAGGTGTGTGTGGGGAAGGGTCTGATTAAAACATTTCATTAGAATTAGGATCCACTTTGTAACTTGTCTGCGAGCCAACCCCAAAACCATCTTCAAAGTAGAGAAACAGGAACTGATAAACTTTACATCTTCCCCTCAGTGCTGACTAATGAGTTTTTTTGGCCCTAATTAACCCAGTTATCTTCCCTTCTACAACTGTCAACAATACCTCTCATACAAGCGCCACGGGTAAAACACAGCCTTTGTGAAATTAGAATTAGACTGCCAGTTGCACTCATCCGGCTGTCATACGAACAAATACAGAAGATGAGCTCCCGCGGTGTCCTATGAAGACGACATCAAAGAGCAAAAATAAGTCACTTTGTGAGCACTTACAAACACAATCGTGAACACACAGATGTACAGATCTGCATATGTGCATATATCAGCATCAGATAAGACTCAAACCAAGAGGACGTGAACAACAACACAAGGTTGCTGTTGGAATCAAGTGGAGCAGTGATTACAGTGTTGCTGTGTCAGGGTATTTGGGCTTTTTACTTTCTTTCTTTTTTGCATAAGCTGGTGTGTAGGTGTTAGATTTACTTTTCAGCCTCATGGAGATGCTATGGATCTAATATAATGGTGGAAGGTTCTGAAAAGATAAGAAATATATCCAGGGTGGTTTAAAGTCTTTTTTTCCTTAACTATCGTCTTTAAGTGTAAATTGAGATTTAGTAAGTGGACACTGAACCATAATTTCATGCACATTAACTGAGTCTATTTAATAATTCCTCCTTTTATCGCTATACATTCTGATTTAAACTTTGATGTTTTACATTATGGAAGCAATATTCCTTATCTCTTGTAATCCTCTTTGTATGTAAATTAGTGTTATTGAAGCCACAGACAATACAAACTTATTTGCATTTTATATTTACATTGCCATCTGCTATACTAATGTAAACTATTGGATGTGGATATACTGTACTTTTATAACATATTTTCAATGGCAAGAAAACACAAACTGTAGCTTTCTGGAAGCATCTTTTTGGTTCGGGGTCCCATTAACATGATCATGGGAATGTGTATAAATAGCATGTCATTTCCACATTTGATTATGATGCATTTTGGGCTTTTTTAATGTAATTTAACGCGACGGCGTTGCAGTAATGTTGAGGCAAAACAAACAATAACAGCAAGCCCCAACACCTATTAGTTTCCTTTTGGATAAAAACATCCTGGGAATTGGTGTTAAATAACGTACGCAAAGTAAAATACGTGAGAAAAAAAATGCAACAGGAAAAACAACTCTGGAAAGACGAACATCGGTCTTCAACACCCGTTTTCTGTTTGCAGGTCCTGCGTGAGTTTGACCTTGCCTCCCACAAACCAGAAGTAGTCTCTCTCACACTTTATACTACGTCACATGTTCAGAGCGTAGCACATTCACACGGATAATTTTACGTGGCAGTTAGTTCACACTACACACATGGCATGCAAAATGCAGTAACGATGTTATGTTGCACCAAAATGACTTTCTTTTTTTTGTTGTTTCATTCATTTGCTGACTGGTGGGAGCGGGCTGCGTCCCATGGACCCCACTGCTGCATGCTTAAAACAATCATTTCATTTTTTCAAAAATGAATTACGTTCTCATCTTTAAATATTTCTTTAATTTGACCTTATGAAAAGCCAGTAGGTAGCAATTCATTGGAGGAGTAATCATTCTCGTTGCCACAAGCTTGGCTTGCACTTTCTTAGAAAGACTGTCCTCCAAGACCAATGACGCCATCGATTCATCAAGTGACCCAGAAAGACGTGTGTTTACATCTAAGTAGCAAAAAAAGCCTTTTGGCAGCTGTAGTACTTAGGACAGGAGGAAAGGAGGAAGTAAGGTGACATAGTTATAGTGTCAGAATCTGCATAGGGAGGTGGTCAACTGTAACTATGAAGTGACTTTAACCTAAACCAAGATCTTCCTCTATAGCCACAGCGTTATCACATCATAACACAGGTTATTTTTCCACCAGTGATTCGGATTGATTTTGTAAAGCAGATGATGAAAGACACATCTGACAAGAAAACAAGAAGCAGAGAAATTACCATAAAGTTATTACAGCGAATAAGATGACAAATCATGTGTCTGGTGTTATATGGTCTATTCATCAGCAGTTTGTGTGCCAAATGTCATCTACAAAAAAATTGCTATCCTATATAGGGACTTGGTGTGATAGGCCCCAGACAGCTCCAACTTCATATTACAACTCTAATGAACAAATTGTAAAAAAAAAAGAAAAAAAAGAAACGTGGACAAAGGAAATCAAAATGGACTAATTGGGGACTTGGGAGGAATAGTGCTGAGCATAAAAGTTCTGCCAACATCAATCACTGTTATAGAGCACATAAAAATCCATTGTACAACCCGTGTTTTACAGCTGGAGTCTCTGAGACCCCAAAGACAAGTGATTTTACGTAGCTTGCTTTTGAAACATGTCATTCGTCATCCAGTCCAAAATGTCTTAGTGTTCTCCATATGACCAGCTGATTTACTAGTGTTGGAGCCACAAATGTGCAGTTAGTCACGATGTGTGTTGTTCCATTTAGGAAGCATAGGCAAATCCCAATAATAAATAAATACAGCAGACATCTTCGAGGCCGGCATGGAAACAGATCAGAACAACACATCCTTCATCTGGCTGGAGGAAGAAGCAATAAACTAAAAACAAACAGAGCAAACCCTTCAGTTTTTAATCCAGTGACAATTTATTTGGGAAGACGGGGAATGAGCCCAGTCACCTCCCACACAGCGTGTAAACCTGTAGCTTTTTTAACAAGTTGAAATTAAGTGTGCAATTTTCTAATCTGCAAGGCTGTTGTAGTAAATCATTTTAAAGCTATTGTACATCAAAATAGAAACAAAAAGTTAAAAGTTAACAAGGGAAAAGTCACCTTAATTGCTACAGAGACCGTAAACGTCTCGCTTGCTCCCTTTTTATATGACTGCATATCACAGAGTTGGCCAGAGCATATGGAGAGAGGCTTCTATAAACAGTAAAACGGACATAAACCTCTTCTGCTGATGGCCTTGTGCAAACAGACAAAGGTTGCTCTTCAATTAAAAGGGACGGTTTCCCATCAAACGCTGGTCCTCTTAATTTTTCTTGTGTCTTCTACCGCTGCTCTGGTTTCAGAGATTAGAGATACCGTTATTCTATTTTTATGTCACTTATTTTCGCTGTAGGAGAAGTAGGCTAGGAGAGTCGAGCTAAGAGAGGTGAGCTAGGAGAGGTAGACTAGGAGCAGTAGACTAAGAGCAGTAGGCTAGGAGCGGTAGACTTAGAGCAGTAGGCTAGGAGAAGTGGGCTAGGAGCTGTAGGCTAGGAATGGTAGGCTAGGAGAGGTAGGCTAGCAGATGTAGACTAGGAACGGTAGGCTAGGAGAGGTAGACTAGGAGAGGTCGGCTGAGAGTGTTAGGCTAGGAGAAGTAGACTAGGAACGGTCGACTGGGAGCAGTAGGCTAGGAGCGGTAGACTTAGAGCAGTAGGCTAGGAGAAGTGGGCTAGGAGATGTAGGCTAGGAATGGTAGGCTAGGAGAGGTAGGCTAGCAGATGTAGACTAGGAACGGTAGGCTAGGAGAGGTAGACTAGGAGAGGTCGGCTGAGAGTGGTAGGCTAGGAGAAGTAGACTAGGAACGGTCGACTGGGAGCAGTAGGCTAGGAGCGGTAGACTTAGAGCAGTAGGCTAGGAGAAGTGGGCTAGGAGATGTAGGCTAGGAATGGTAGGCTAGGAGAGGTAGGCTAGCAGATGTAGACTAGGAACGGTAGGCTAGGAGAGGTAGACTAGGAGAGGTCGGCTGAGAGTGGTAGGCTAGGAGAAGTAGACTAGGAACGGTCGACTGGGAGCAGGAGGCTAAGAGAGGTAGGCTAGGAGAGGTAGGCTAATAGCGGTAGATTAGGAGCAGTAGGCGAGGAGCGGTAGAAAGCATGAAATGTATTCAAACTGTAGTCAAACTGCTCATGTTTTGCACTTTTTTTGCACTTTTTGTGGTATTTCTGGAAAATGAAATGTTCATGAAATGTTTCATAATAACAATACATTTCATGAAATTAACATCACACAAACAGCAAAGTCGTTGGCTCCACTGGAGTGGAGGCAGCCCTCCCTGTTGCTATTGTTGCAGTATAAAAACAGTGGATATAATGTGTTGAGGGTCCCGACCGCCGCGTAGTGACTTGTTTCATAATCAAAATGTAATCATTATGGTCTGATAACATTTGGAAAGTTTTGATGAGACACAATATTTCATTATTTCATCGCCATTCAAGCTAGCATCAGGCTAAAACGGGAGTTGAGAGTCTCGACTGAAAAGGCTTCTTCTTTTGGGATTTGGCAGACTAGACTACAATCTTCTGTTTGTTATCAATAATCGTTTAAACTGTTATTGATGTGTTTCTATGTAGTCAAATTCTGTGCATAAATTGCATTTACCTTTTAATCCGGTTCCGGCGGAAGTGTACGTGTGGTGCGCATGCCCCAATTGAGTGTACAGCAGTGAGATTGGCAACAATAATTGTGTCATTTATAAATACACTGTACATACGTATATTATTCATCATAATTAACTTGATGGTATATTTAAGATACCGCCCAAAGGAGAATAATCCTAAAACTGTAATTGAGCATACGTATTTAAAATATAAAGTGTGATTATCTACATTAATTCAATAAAACACCATGATAATATTTATTTTCCATATCGTCCAACCCTATTTCGGGGCACAACATGTATAGGAAATCCAAAATGAAACTTTTTTTTTTGTTTACTGTTATCACCACTTAAACCAACTGATGCCTGACTTGAAATGTTGTAAATACAACCGCACACGTTCCTTCTTGAAGGCAGCCATAACTATGATTTGTCGTGACAATAATTTGCTCCATATCACAGATGAGTTATTTCGGGCATATTTACATGGTGAGTCATTTTTGACAAGTCTCACGTATGGTTTGGTCCCTGGTTGACGCCAGCCTGCTTTTGTGAGAAGTCTGCACTTAATCAGTACAACATATTATTAAATGGAGTATTATTTATGAGTGTCTTTTTGTGGCATCATGCAAATTTGCTGGAAGAGCCGCGTCGTGTCTGTCCATTTGCTTTTGTGTGTGTTCTTTTACAGAATATGTTCGGACTCAAAATTTAATCACCAGGATAAAGACTTTGGTTTCACACCAAAGTTGCTCTTATTCTATTTTAACGCTCTTGACAGTCTCAAATCCCTCAATGAGACATTTCCTCCCCCCACTTTTTAAGATTTTATCCTCTTTTGATTTATTCTCATCGTCTCATCTCGCCTACTATTTTATTCTCTCCCTCCAAACGCTCTTCTCCATAAATTTAGATTGAAGTCAAACTCGTCGGTTTCGCTCATTATCATAAAATAATGGGCTGTGGATATTGAGGAGACTCTGGCAAAACTTGATCCCGAAATACCACCAAAATCTGCATAGTCTATCATTTTCTTCTTTTCATACTTATCCTTTTCTTTCCCTTCAACCCCTTAGCTTCACATGTCAGACTTCATTTTTACCGGCCTCTTCCAACTCCCATTCCCGAGCACACATATGGGATGATCAAATATACTGCTGTAGTCTTTTACACAGCCAGGGCCCCTCGTTCAATAAGTCCATAACTTGTTAGCTTTCAACCCACCTACTACCCAAAGCAAAGCAATGGAGAACCATTTTGCATCAAACCAATACTGCACACAGTCTTTTGAATCCCTTGTGGTGTGTTTACGGTGGCTGTGAGAATTCACTGAAGTAAGATCATTTCGGTTCATTTCGGGGGAGATATTTTTTTGTTCCCTCCCTCCTCTCCCATTCTGTCCCCAGCCATCACACATCTACAGATGACGCCTCAGCCAGTAACAGGCACCCGACACTAAACTGTAAGAACAAGAAGCCTTCTCAGGCTTATAATTCCTCCTGTTGGCATTAGTCTAAAAGCTCATAGGTGGCTCTCCGCTCTGTCACAGTTGGCATTTTTCAAGCTCAATTCGTCCCTCCTCTCCAGTATACATGCCCATCACAGGCTGCTGGTCTTATCAATAACACCTTGACAAACAGGCACACAAGCGGACACACAAACCCCTGGCCTGGCCGGACAACTTAACAATGAGGAAACGTGTTGTATTTGTTGAGCTGGCCACTTTCTGTCGGCGAGGTGAGGCATACAAGGAGAGAAATCGCTCTTTTCATAGAAGGAGACAGTGTGCCTTTCAGGCCTGGACACGGTCGGGTTCCCCAGTCTCCCAGGATAGATGAGGACGCTGCTGAACAGTGGCCCTGTTGTGGCCCAATAAAAAGTCACAGGCTTTGGCACTCCTGCCTAACACTGGCAAGTAGCAATGATAATTACAGCAGTGATTCACTGTTTCTTTTCTTTTCTTTCCGCCATAAAGCTCAGCCACAAAACCCGCCGCTGTAGCGGGATAGTCCCTCAAACATATTGGTTTAGTAGAGAGTTTCATTTAAAATACTATAGACACCTAAGCAAGCCTGCCCTTGGACCGGTATGATTGCATTTGAAATGTTATGTGTTTTGTTGGAGGGCATTTGGCTCATTATCAGAGCCTGCGCTGACGATCCCACGAGGCTGCCCTGACTCATGTGCCTTCTTCGAGGGTGATGCTTGAGGGAGAAATGTATAATTATGAAATCAGTGCGACCGTTCTTTCTTTGCTCTGTTTTTTATTTATTTTTTGGTCCAGCCCGAGAGAGTGAGCTGGGCTTTCTGCATCACTGGGGCTTGGCAAACCTCAGTGTTAGAGATCTGATCCTCTACAGGCGAGAATGCCAATACACTCTAAGGAATATAGATTAGAGATGTTTGCTGGAGAAGCAGATGAAGGCTGGCGGAGGAGGAGGAGGAGGAGGTGGGGAGTCTGATTGTTCCATGTATATAGTGACAAGGCATGCAAAGCAATACTGTGTTTCAGAAAGCTACGGAAGATATTGTGTGTGTGTGTGTGAGAGAGAGAGAGAGAGAGAGAGAGAGAGAGAGAGAGAGAGAGAGAGAGAGAGAGAGAGAGAGAGAGAGAGAGAGAGTTTGTGCATTGTGATCAGGCCACAGAAAGACTTTCAAACAAGTCACAACAGATCTAAAGTATTATTCAGGTCAAACATGTTATTTTCCAGGGGAAAAAAAAACATTAGCAGAAAATATCCACAGGTAAGCTGTTTAGATGTTGAGGAATCCTACTGCCAAATTCGACACACGCGCACGCACACACACACACACACACACACACACACACACACGGATGCGTACATGATTTCAAGAACTCACCGCGGTTTGGAACAGCAGACAAAGTTGAGCTCAGTATTTCCCATCCTCCTGCTCAATCTCGGTGGCTCTCAACTCCCGATGTCGTAAACTCATGTCACAGTTTATCAGGTTGAGAAGCAACTCCGCGGAGAAAAAAAAAACACACACAAAAAACAGCACTCCAAAAAAGCTCTGGCGCGCACTCGGATGATCCAACAAAGAGTGACCAGTGATCGGCTCCGGACCAATCCGCCGCTCCAGTGAGAAACTTTCGCAGGGGGTTAAAAAAAAAAAAGTCGGTTTATCCGGGTGTAATGCAGTTTCCTAGAAGCAGATCGAGGCTCTGACCTTTCCGTGTATAATGACTTCACAAAATGAAATCATCCAACAGGAGAGGTAGTCAAGAGGAGACGAGTCGAGGAGGAGGCGGGAGGGAGGGGAGAGACTCAAGGAGCGCAAAGGGGCTGTCGATTAGGAGATTAAAAAGACGCGTTTGCGCATTCGTTCGGTCCAAGCGGCGGACAGATGCGACGGAATGCGGCTACCGGGACGCGCACAGCCGCCCCGAGGAGGACCCTCAATATCCTGTTATGAATCCCACCCCGGCAACGGTTGTTGTCTTTTTCTTTTTCTTTTTCTTTCTCCCCCCTTACTTGACCCGCCTACTCCGCATCGCTGTGTGGAGGAGCGCAGGATCCTGGACAAACTGGAGGTGAAGGCGCCCAGCAGCAAATAGCGGGGCATGAACGCGCACGAGCTCTCTCCCCTGTGCCCATCGCTCTCGCTCTCTCTCTAACTCTCTCTCTTTCTCTCTCTCTTTCTCGCTCTCTCTCTCTCTCTCTCTCTCTCCCGCTAAGTCACATGTTTAAGACACAAGTAGCCCTCTGTAACGACTGCCAACTGGACTAAGGTAGGGCGACGTGGCGGGAATGATAACGCGCGTTTCTGCCAACAGTCTCCCTCTCCTCGTCACTTTAAATGAAAAGCTCTGATTTGCACTGAGCGGAGTGACAGCCTTGTCGATAACTCAAAGCCTTGATATAGTTGTGTTAATGTCGCAGTTATTTATGGGAGGATTGAGTAATTGTATATCCCCATAATTGCTTGGGTGGTCCAGTCCAACAAAAAAAAAAAAAAAGTGCCTTCGGAGAGGATGCCCACATTGAAGTCCTTTATCTGTCTGAGCTGTCACATTAGTAAGAGGAGAAGTGAAGGTGTTGAGCATGATGCCCTTAATCCTCTTTGGGTTGTGGAGCATGCCTATGCATGAACCATGAGTCTTTAAGTGACACTGCAAATGGCAGCTCTGCTAAATGCACCATGCAGGGGAGACTATGGCCACTGAGTGAAGGAATAGATGCTGGCATTCTCATAATGACTGTGACAGCACACATTACAGTAACAAGGATCACAGCTGTTAAACTGCATGCAAAAGGTTCCTGATTTCATTTCAGATTGCTGTGTGATCAAATACAGCGCCAGAGCATGTGGGATTTTTTTTACTAGATAGGAAGATTGTTTCATCTGAATTATACAATAAATCCAACAAATGATACGGCCACTCATTAATCATGCATCCCAAAGTGAAAAGCCTGTGAGGACATATCAAATAGTGAAAGGCAAAATGCTGATTTTGTTGCAATGAGTGCTTGTGTGTGACTGAAGCATGTAGTAGATACAGATGAAGTGTAACTAAAAGTGAAGGTGCTGCATCATGTGCAGTGCAATGTGGGTGGTGTGCATGATGGGTAATTTGTTAATTCACGATTCTGCATGGGGCGACAGAGGAGAAACTCATTCTACCCAGAAACAGCAGAAATGAATCTGGGAAAGCAATCAGGTCTGTGGAATTCCACAGGCGCCGCAGCCTCAGTGTGGTGCTAATTAACCCAGTTCCCCGTGTATTTCACTGTCCATTTAGTATGCTGCGATGTGCCGGAGCCGTCCGCGCTTCTCAACTTGATTTATGCCGCGTCCCAGTAGAGATTTCTGCCAGATTTGTTGTGTCACAGACTCCCATTTTATATTCCTAACTGTCAATTCTGATCAGGACGCCGCCGCAAAAAAAAGTGACAATGTGAAAGAAAAATGTCATTAATTTAGTCATTTCCTTAAGTGTATTCACCCGTCTGTTTGCTACGTCAGGAGAAGAAACGACAGCGTCGTTTCAGTCTTCGTCCATTTGTCATATGAAAGCTTTCCGCTCTGTGGTTGTCGTGGCAGATGATAAGCTGGTGGACGGGGTGCTGCCCATGGTGCCGAATCACCAGCCTCTCGCTGCTCGGAGCCCCTGCACATCACTGAAGTTGCATTTTCCGGATACAAAACACTTAAATAAGTTATTCAGACGATGTATATTAGTTAAGCCTTACCAAGAGTGCTCTCATTTCACAACAGCAAACTTAATTACTAACCACTTTAGGTGATTGTGGGTTCTTTGACAAAAACACTTCAACAGAACCGACATTTCACCGGAAATATATATCAATATTTTTCCTTCTCAAAATGACTCGTCAGTGTTTCCTTTCTTCTTGTGCCACGAACCACTTAGTACTGTAATTCCATTAATTTTGCTATCAACCATTAATGACTACCATTAGCATATTAATGAGTGATGTTCATGAAATGGATCTCCATCATGTCTGGTGGAACTGGAGCAGCCCAGTGGATTTGCCGCTCCAGTGTCTGTGATGAGCAAGGCTGTGTAACTAATTTACACCTTAAGCACAGTCTCATTAGAGGACCTGAGTGAGTCTGGAGAGCGTCACATTCATTTAAAGCTCCGTCACTGTCTGAACGGCTGCAGAATGTGTTCCCCCAATTGGGAGAGAGGTGTCCTGTAAGTCTAATTCTTTTTTTCTTCTTCTTCAATTTCTAATCCGAGCGTTCTGTTCAGATGGGAGTTAACGTTCATGTCGGCGATGAGTCAGTCCTGAGTTCGAGATATAACTCTTTCTTTTGTGGCGGTGGTTCACCGGCGCCACAAGCTCGCATGCTTGTTTTGATTTAACACGTTTTACAACGCCGACTTTAATGCACAACTGGATTTGTGTTTGCTTCCCGTTCCGTGCCCCATCGCAGTCGATCTTACTGTAGCAGAATGCCTGACAGTCAGGCTCCTGCAAACTCTAAAGGCAATTCCTCCACAGTCGCACACAAGCTGAACCCCCCTTTAATTTGACCTTAGCCGTCTCCAATATCCCTCCGGCAGCCATGGAGGACAGTTGATTCAGATAACTCCATTCCACTAGGCCTGTAAAATGAATTTAGGTCTGTTCAACTAAGGGCCCATTCATTTTGCCTCCATTTTACCGTCGATCATTTCCCCAGAATACCATCAGACCAGCAGTTATCTATTCTATATTTAAAACAGCTAGGATTATTTGGTGCAGGGGATGAATATACCTCATACTTCATACAGATTACCCCAAGCTATCTTGTGTTACCTTCTATCTATTGCTGCACTACAGATTCAGTATTAGAATATAAGCCAGAGCCAGCAGTATCATACCCTGTATATTATGGAGTATGCTTATCACTGCATACCCGGGACAAAAGGTTCATGCGAAGAGAAACTTTTAAACTGCTCAGAGGGGAATATTTAACTTTTGTGTCCCATCAGACAGCAATTTCTGTTTCGTACCCTCTCGACTTTTTAAGAAAACGAGTAGTAATCATCATTATTTACCCTTTGTTGAACACAGCAAAATCTCAAGAACAACTGATTGAGAAAGGCTTAATGGTACTCAGGGCTAATGCCTTCATAGCGAACATCTCATCACATCATACACAGTTCCCAAATGCACTCTTGTACTTATTATAACATAAACAACACTTTGTGTAATGGCCAATATGAGGCTTAATGATGACCCTGATGAGAAGAGGGATTAAGTTGATACCAGAGGCAGTGTTGGGGAAAGGTGAGATAACCTTGTTTTCGGCTAAAAAGGACAACAGTAACACTGTGATAGTAATCAGTGTTTTCATTCACGATATTTATCACGGTATGACAGGTCCAGTGCTTAACAGTGTGGCTGCTAATTCAGTGGGATTGCAGGACTGATAAAACAACTGTGGAGGGGGATGAGAAAGGTAAGCTGCTTTGTCTACCTTTGAGTAAACACAGATCACATTCGCAATCTCATGCGGACATTCTTCCCGGCCATATGGTGCTGAAGAACTGCAGTGCTTCAGTAAAGTTTGGAGTCATAACTGCAAACTGTATTTTCTTGTTGCAACTAGAGAAGTAAACTCATGGCCAAGAAAAAAAAAAAAGGTTGGCACAAATCCCTGGACAGGCTAAAAAAAAAAAGGAAAGAGGAAGAAAAAAGTTGAACATCAACTACAGTCAAAGTGCCCTTAGGTTAGGCACTGAACTTACAACCACCCTGCTAAGCTGTTCAATGTCCAACAAAACAGAGCTGTAATACACATTTGACAAAGAATTCCCAAAGCAACAACTCTCTTGGTGTTTTTTTCATCTTTATATATATATATATATATATATATATATATATATATATATATATATATATATATATATATATATATATATATATCTTTAGTATAAATGTTTAAAACAGAAAAAAGCGTTCATTTTCGTCTTTGCAGTTAAAGATTTCAGCAGTGCAGACGTTATCAGTCAGTACTGGTAAAAAATAAAATAAAAAATAGCAATAGAGAAGCCAGATATGGATAAACCATGTTTTATACCGAGAGTGCTTTTATACCTTGAGTACGCTGCCATGGAGGAAACCTATCATTGAAACCCAATGAACAGAGATAGCTTTAAGATTTATCAGAATTGATATAGTGTTGTGAAAGAGAAGGCTACGGCTTCTCCGTTACCCATCCATCACTGATGATGTGTTGCAGATAAACTACGAGGCAGCAACAAGCTCTTGCTGAGAGGCTGACCTCGTTGATGAAAGCAGAAACTCCCCCATGGCCATCCCGCCATGCACAGCCTCCTCTTCTCAATACAACAGTCAGAACTTGTCTCTGTACAAGGGGAACTCATATCAGCACTATTACTTGTTGGGGGTGGTGTGTGTGTGTGCACTGACAGAAAAGAACAAACCCTCAATTTGTCTTTAGACGTGGGATGGAAAGTCCCCGCTCTTCAACATCAGGTTAAAGTCAGAAGGCACTCGGCAGCTGACGTCTTCACTAGCCGCTACCTCCAACGCCGAGCACGCGGCCGCACTAAACGCGGGAGCATCGGTGGGAATTCAAACAAAAGCAGTTCGTTGGACTCAGGAAGAATATCCTGCGTGTGGAAGTTGAGGTGAGGCTGCAGATTCCGTGTGCCGTGTGCAGCAGGAGTGTGGTGGCTGAAGACGAAGAACAAAACAATATAAAAATGCAAATGACCCTATCAAGAGCTGGTTGTTGTAAGAGTAGCATGTATTTGGAGAATCACTGAGGCAGTGTGTGTGTGTGTGTGTGTGTGTGTGTGTGTGTTTGTGTGTGAGAGAGAGAGAAAGAGAGAGAGAGGGATTGAGAGTGAAGGAATTGGCAGCTGGGCAGAAGAGTTAGTTTCGAGGTGAGTATTTAAAAATGGCAAAAAGCTGTCACATGAGGCAACAAAGCCATTCAGGTTCAGGAAAAAAAACAATGTTGGGCTTAAAATAACTACACAACCTTATGAAACCTGTATTTGTTTGACTGAACCACCTCGCCTACTGAATCACAATAGAGTTGCATTGTCACGTGAAACCCCAGTGCGTGTCAGTCAGAGGTAAAGGACGCCGAGGGGCGGGACAAAGCATCGGTGTTTGACGGTGATGACAAAGTACTGGTTTCCTGTTCCTTGGTTTTCTTCTTCTTACAATGACCACGGATCAAATCTAATGGCCCCATGTCAGGTGACTTCACTTTCAAAACATTTTTTTTTTAAATATGAATTTCAGCAACAATATACTAGCAATAACTGTCCCTGTAAGTAGGAATGTCCACGTCTTTGAGTTCAGTCCCTTAAAAGCTATTCAAAACGATAGACCCCGATAGACTTAGGGGGTCAAGACCTCTTTTTCCCTGTGTTTCAGTCCACATAGGATCCCCAAATTAATTCCCAGAGTTTTTTTAAAAGTATTATTCGGTGCCTCAAGGCCGTTTTATACTCGGGTTTTACGCAGAGACGCAAGCAGGCAGCACACGCATGGCTGCCTTTGCGTGGTCAAATCAGCCATTTTGCGTACTTGCGTGCGTCACCCCAAATTTCTGACTATCCGTCAAAGCAACGCGAGCCCGCAAGGCTGCGATTGGTCCTCTAACCACATCCTTTCTGAGTCTTGCAATTCTGGTTTCATAGCATAGTACCACTGTTTTCAAAAGCCACAGCAGAAACACGAACAATGGAACGTTTGGCTGAAGAGGTCCGCAAATATGAGCATTTATATAACCCGTCTGACGGAGTATAAGGACACACAGATGGCGGTAAATTCCTGGAGGGAGATATCGGTGAACGTTGGCGTGCAGGTCGACTCTAAACGGCCGTTGCGCCTCCTGCTGTTCTTGTGTATGGAAAACGCACGGGAACTATAAACCAAAACGAGTCCGTCAATCCGACTGCGTGGCCAGCCGCAGTTATAGTTGCAAGAGTATAATTCGCCCTTTGCCAACAACACACACGAATAGTGCACCTTTTTAGAAAGATTAACACGTAAAGCATCAAACTCTGCAACGGTAAACCCAATCCAGGAACGCATTGGCATATTATGAAGCATTTTCAGTCAAAGAAAGTGTTTTTCGATGAAATATCTTTTAATGATTACCTATTTTGTGCCAACACAGTGCCCGATCCAGTCGACCCTCGTATTAAACTGAGCTGTTTCCACATGTGCCGTATGACGCGGTCTAAGCAGCAGTAACGGACCAATGAGACCACAGGATTTTGAAGTGCCCTGCGGAGAGAGACACAGGCATCATCTCACACGAGTTGCAGCATTTTAGCAATTCAAAGGAATTTTATTGACTTTGTGGTTGCAGAGATTCACAAGGTGCCGTTGTGAATACACCCTTTTTTTTTGTAGAAAAAAAAAGGCGAAACAGTGCTCGGGTGTGGGCTTGGTGCTTAATAGGTTTTAAACATCGGGTTGACCTCTATCAGCGGATATTCAACATGACTTTTTCTTTTGTACTGTGGCAAAGTTGCACAGCATTGTAATGGCAAAATACTGCACCTTAGAAAAGTTTCTGGTTTGAATATCGTCTGACATGTTGTATAACCATGTTGTGCTTATGCTGGCGATGACGCATCTTCCTTTGCAACCGAATGCAAACCAGATGCAGGACCTGGAGGGAACAGCTGTGAGTTACCCGGCACACAAGCGGTTGAGCAACTTCCCAGCCTCGTTCAAAAAAAGTACATATGACTCCGCAGATGTATCGCCATAAAACAAGGAAGTAAAGCATATAACCTCTGGTTCACCTTTCCCCTCCCTTACACACACTATCTGTGTTGTTCGTGTGCTACCGGACCCCTCGGAAGGAAGGGGATATAAAGGAGTCCCCAAACCAATATGCATCTGTACTTCTCTGCTGAACGGTCATCTTGTTCCTTCATGCCTTCGAAATTCCTTCAAAATTGAAATGTGTTGTTCATGCCCCTGCACCAAAGACATAGAGGTTATGTCACAGGTTTCCGATAGATGTTTTTCAATTAAATTGATTTAAATATCATATTGCATTTGGTACTAGGGAGAGTATTGTCATTCTAACTTCTATTGTTGCAGGTTTGGACAGGCCAGAGACAGCTTTCTTGTTTCAAACTACGAACAAAATAGTGCAGTTCAGTTTGATAAGCTCTCAAACAGATCAAATAAAAAGAAATCTCTAAAATAATATTAACATAACAGTCATAACAATAATATTATTAATAGCACTACACTCATAATGAATACTTTTTTTTTTAAATATCACAACCCTGTCTCGTAGAAATACACCAAATAACAGCAAATATGTTCTCTGAAGCAATACTGAATACATTAAATACAATACACTGTATTTACTGCACGTAAATATTAGTTTTCTTACACTATCTGCTTGCAGCAACAAAAGCATTATCACTCTGTTCTTATATTTTTAATGAGCTCAGGAGCTCCTCCGTTAGCTAAGCCTCATGTTTCATAACAAAGAAGACCAGCTCACTCACTGGCTTCCCACTCTTGAAGAGTCATCATTGTTGGCACATATTACCAAGCCGCTTAGTCATCAATCATTTTTTAAAACACATGTTTCGCTTTTGTATTGACATAACACCAGGTTCAGGAAAATCAAATAACTGAATTATTATGCTAAGGTCGTCAAATCAAGCCTTGGGCCAGACTTAGAAGTGATAGAAGAATGCAGTGGCAGTATTTTATTTAGCAAGCAGAAAACATATGGTATCTCATAGCAGCATCGCTGTATAATTTAGACTCCATATGTGGGTTTTAACATCTAAAAATGATCTTATTGCAGCTGAAGAGCTTTTGAAATGGAATGGCTTTCTCCCCCGTGTAGTTTTCTTCTACAACCTTTCACTTCAGCTGAGAATAAACGTATGACACAAAGCTGAGTGGAAGTTCTCCAGCTAAATTCCTCAACCTGTGGTTTGTGGAGGATTGAGCGTTAGAAGAAGGGACAAGTTAAGGCATGTGAAGTGACCCGGTCCACATTACCCCTGTCACTATCTGTATTTCCCAGCTTGGCCTGATAGATCCATGGGTCCTCTGCTGACAGAGATAATAGAAGTAAGCGAGAAAGACAGCGGAGAGGAGTCGGGGAAAAGCCGAGAAAGGAGGGAAAGTGCATGACTCAGCGAAAGGTGGCGCACCATTAAAATGAAATTTACAGCTGGTTTCAGACAAATGTGTAAGCTCTGTGGCAGTAGGCAGCGGTGGTTGGGCATTTGGAGGACATTACAAATTGACACCCTACTTCTCGCGACTACTGAATCATTTATTACACCTACCTCTACTTAAGCTGTCGAGGCGGTGATGGGTTTGGCACTGTGTTGTCCACAGTTAATTTATCAGGGATGAGGTGGTCTGCCCAGTCGGCCGTTGAATCTTCCACCGTCATTAAAGTCCCCAGCCTTTATTTTTAGGAGAATGTGCTTGCTAAAGTATGTTCATGAAGACATTTATATGGGTAGCGATTTGAATAATCAATATCATAATGTGCCACTGCTGCTTAGGTACTTATGGTTTCTCGGTGCGGTTGAAACAACGTCGACGGTTAGGGTTAACGTGCAGTTTTAATTCGTCAAGCAGTGAAACAGACGCCAGATGATTTTTCTCTGGGATACCTGGAGGAAGTCTCTGCTGTACTCTAGAGTTCGATTGCACCTGAGCGTTACTATTTTTGCAATGAGGAGCATTTGTTTTTTTAGAAAAGGGATTTTTTTTTAAGTATCCAAAAGCAGCAGTGCACACAACCATTGCTAGAACTGATGAATTCCTTCTGTGGACTATGAGCCCCGATTAAACACACAAATTAAAGGCGTATCTAAAACCTGGCTTTCCCCATTGGAGTATTACTAAAACCAGCACTTCTAACATTATGCAGAGAAATTGATTTCTCTTTTTAGACATTACCATAATACCCTTATATCTGTCTGCCCAAATTAATTACTCCAATTACAGTGAAGCTTAACAGAAGGGATTTGTATTTTTTGGCCACAGAGCAAAAGCCAGTCACTCCTATTTTGACTATGCTTCAGCCATGGGTACCAGACGGGAAAAACATGGTTTACGTGTGCTTTCAAGATTATTTTTAGTCTTTGCATCTCATGAAATGTCTTTGCAAAAAGTGGACTTGTAATTTGGTAAATATATTTGTGTATTCAAGTCATATTTTAAACAGCTACTGTTTACTTACTTGCCATGTAATGATGTTTGCACTGTAGGTTCACATAACAGTCAAGTAATTGAGCTCATAAATATCATATAACCTTTAAAACATTTCTCGCTGCACTGTTTTCATCTCGCCAAATGAATACACTGTGTCCAATTATGCCAGATCATTGCCTTGCAACATCAATCTGGAATTACACTACAAATGTAGAAATTATATGGTTATTATGGAAATGGAATGAAATCATTTCATCAACATTTTTTTTTTATGCCACAAATTGCAGTGTAAAGTGCCGGAAAAAAATACATCAAAATATTATTTTTTGCTGTTCAAGGGATTTTTTTTTTCTTACTTCCCTTTTTTTCATTGAAATGAATATATCTTATCCAGTAAATATGAATGAGTTGATAAACCCTCCAGGATAACTGACTGAAGAAGAGTTTTAGCAGTTTAGTCTCTAATATGTTGCTGCTGTTGCCAGTTAAGTTGCTGATTGTCACAATGAGTGTTTGGGGGATATGAAGTGGTGGCGAAGGGAAGTGAGGTGAAAGCAACCGAAGGTCAAACTTGCTTTTCCATGCGTGTCAGTGTTAGCAAACTGCATCATAATTGTTTTCTAAATATTAATTTAAAGTTAATACTGTATGACTTTTCTGAGGGTTCATGCAGCGACCCCGGTCACACAATGTTCACATTGCCGGGAAAGAAACACAACAGCTGCTGAAAGACTTGGCAACCTTCACATGCGTTAAGTTTACTAAACTGACTATCAGTCAAATACAACTTGAAATATAACATTTCAGAAAATATATGACAATAAGCCTGAAAATAAGAAAAGGTTACTGCTTGAAGCCTTTTTTTTGCACCAGTGAACTGTTAAGTCTAAACTCAAAGTTAGTTTTCTACCTGCTAAGCCTTCTTTGCGTGCCTAAACTGAATCATTGTTATAGCTATGTTATAATGTAATTGTTTTTCACAATTACACTACATGTATTATAATTATGTTTCCCCATTAGTGCCGCATCTCACCCTGCTTGGCCACCCGACCCGCGATGGAAAGCAGGTCTGCGCTAGCTCGCTGTTAGCTCGCGAGCTAGCTAGCCACCGGTAGCTGTGGCGTCATAAATAGGTGAGAGACGACACAGGTAGAAAAAAGCACAGCCCGCCACTGGTTTTCTATTATAAAAGCCTTCTAATCCACACATACACTAGATCCGTGATTTTACTGACATGCTAAAACATGACCCTTTGCCTTTCTTTGCAAACAAACTTTCAGCAATTAACAAGAATAAATTTCAAATGTTGGACATCTGCTTTTTTCAGGATTTTGGAGAACGTTCACTGAGCAACGGAACTGTCACCAATCTCTGGCGTTGTCGCTTTATCCCCACTACAGACAAGGGATTTAGGTTTTTTTTTTAGGATCAGTGATTGACAGCCATGTTAAATTACATAGAGCTTCCAGAAGAGGCTTCTTCCCTGGTGGTTTGATGGTCGGTAATTTTCCCTGAATCTGGTGCAGGCATTCCCATGTTCCCGAGCCCTCATTTAACAGCCTTCCACCCTGGTGCAGTCGGAGATGAACAAAACCAAATGTTGACTGCCAAGTTAATTAATAGAACCCCAGCTGCCTCCTCATAATGTAATGCAATGCCAGGGAGAAAATATTCTGCTCTGAACATGTCTATTGTGACAATAATGCCTTGGTGTCAAGGGGAGATGCCCTTATTGGCCCTCTCATCTGCTTTGTTAATTTTGTTTACGGAGCCACATGCTTTCCAAAAAAATGCTGTGATTAATTTCAGTGACAAGGCTCCCGGGGCTTCCATGTGCCGTCAGATCGGAAGAGAAGTTTGTGGATAGTTTTCACTCAACACACCGACTGGATTTTTTTCTGATGAAATCCAATTTGTCATACTTTTGACAGGAGTTTTTTTTTCTCTCTAACGATTATCTGCCGTTTGTGATAAACTTCGTTTTCAAATTATCCCATGATCTGATCTCATAGTTTCTAAAGTTATATTGTTTATTTACAACTATCTTTAACAAACACACACGCACACATTGGGCCACATTTTCAACTTCTAAACCATTTATTTAAAGTAACTTTGGAACTACTGGATGATGAAAACAACATTGATGTGTAAAAGGAACATTTAAAAATAGGAAACGGAACAAAATTAAAATTTGTAAAAGAAAAGGAAAATTTGTGAAATAAATGAGAAAATGTTTTCTTTTTTTTTAAAGTAAACCGGCATCTTTGACTTCATACAAAATTGTATATGCATGTAAACATCCCGAGAGTGAATTCCAAAAAACAGACATTAACATTTTTGAAGAAAGAAAAAAATACATTAGTGACCATAAATGAATGACACTATTGAGATAATCACTGCATTTAAAATAAAGTACTTCTAAACCCTCCCTCCGCCTTATTTCCAAATGTAATCCGTCTTCCCCTTCATCAAGGGACAGGGGTAATTGAAAATATAGATAACAACACATTTCCATTGGGTACAAAGCGTTATCTAATCCAGTTTTGAGGTAAGATAATTAAAAGGTCAAATGACTGACCAAGGTAGTGCCTCCATTTGTGCTCGGGGCTCCTCCGATAAAACACCATTTAATTGACTTTGCTTTACATCTAAAAAATGGAGAGCGATATATACGACTGGGCGGCGAGGTCATAAA
Source organism: Clinocottus analis (assembly GCF_023055335.1). Classification (NCBI taxonomy): domain Eukaryota; kingdom Metazoa; phylum Chordata; class Actinopteri; order Perciformes; family Cottidae; genus Clinocottus; species Clinocottus analis. The sequence continues at coordinate 844,136 of NW_027175965.1, read as the reverse complement.
TCATCTAGCCTGCCTGTAAACACTAAAGAGAAAAGGGATTGTAAAGATTAGCGGACGCTGTTAACAAATCTCCTTTGACCCTGAAAACAGTCCAGCTGCCCTCGTGCTCGTCCTGGATCCTTTCAGCGGGAGCAGTTCACATGCACCTTTTGCTTTCTATACCCGATTCTTTGATTTCTCATATAACTTGTGGTATGCAGAAGCCGGTCAAATTGAGAAACATTGCCCCGAGTATTGTAACTGTGGTCAGTTAATGGCCTTGAAATATATGGGCATTTTCTCCCCGTCAGAGGCATGCACGCTATTGATTCCTTTAGGGCTCCATCAATCATGGCGATAACTTCACCGTCACATAAGTTACTGAGAGCCATCGCTCAGGCCCGAGGCCGAGGGAGGACGAGACAGGAAGGGACAGAAATCTATGGGCCCTTTATCTTCCCCCGGTTGTTAAATTCTCGCAGGTGTGATGTTGCCGGCAGTCAGTGTATGATGTCATTAAAGCAAATTAATAGGCTGACATCAACACTTTCCTTCTAATTGTGCAAATTGAACTGTCCCTTGTTTATCGGTAACCGTAACCTCACAGGTCTTTAGGATGCATATGATTATGTGAAGCACCCTCATGTTCTATTAGTCTTTTGGAAAGTAGGGCACACTGTGGTGGAAGCACACCACCAGACAAACAGATATGCCTTTTTAATTGGCTCAAAGCTCCACTAATCAATATTTTCTATATTGCTTTTCATGCTCGTGATTAATTTGCTTCTTTGAGAGCAACCATTCTGGTAAACTTTTTTTTTTCCAGAGAACAATAAAGCAGATGTAAAAGGCTAAGCCAATTTGGAACCTCAATTACAATCAAGACTTAATTAACGATTAATCAATTGGCCATGCGTCATGTGAGGGTTGTTGCTCGTGCTGCATTGTTGTGGTTGTCGGTTTGCGGCTGACAATTATTTTCATCATGGAGCTTTTAGCTATATTTGCTCCTCACTATATTAAGATGCACACCCATGTCTACACAAGTGGAGCAGGTTAGCAGCTTTAAGTTACTGGTTGTCAGCATCATAAACAACCTGTCATGGTCCTCACACATTTTCATCCTCTTGAAGAAAGCTCATAAAATGGTCGTATTTATTTTTTGTTGTCGTTGGTTTTCTTACCGATAGAGCAAATTCAGAATATAATCTACATTTTTTTGTGCAAACCTGTCGTAGAATGACGAATAAAAAGTTAAGAAATCATGTAACCTTAGAATGAAGCGGAAAAAAAACAACAAAAGAAAAGTTGATTTCAAAGACTTACATGAGAAGCTCACACCCTCCTAACAGCCTATAATGTGTTGTTGGCACGTAATGTGTCAAATTATCTGCCACCACCATAAAAACAATGTCACACTTCGGGACACACATGCACACACAGACACACACACACACACACACACACACAGGTCTCCAACACTTCCCTTGGTTGAAAGCTTCCGCTTAATAAGAGCTCTTTCTAATTGTTTACACATCACTAGCTCTTAGCATATTCTCATGGATGCGTTTGATTTGTGTGTTCACCATTAATAAAGGATCACCGCGTGTCATCACCGTGGATCACTCCCGTCATCACCGTGGGACACACATTTGCGCTATAGAGAACCCGGTGTGGCCAGAAAGAAAGGCGGTCATGTGGTGTGTAGCGATGCCCGTCAGTGGCACGAGTGTTGAGTATTGCTGGCACATTGATTATGAGTATTATATCACCTGGATTGGTCTTCTTACAACTGAAGTGGCGCGTGCCGGTGCCTGTATCAGGACCTTAAACTAGTTAGTGTCAAGCTCGCTAGCTGGCTAGCTGGCGTAGCGAGCTAGCCATAGCTAGAAGATAACTGAGACTTTTGTTAGCTTCAAGGCCTTTCAATGTCATTTATAAATGCTTTGTAAAGCATACGTAGTCCTCACTTTACATGAGGTCACAGAACATACCCAACACATACTTAACTAACTAGTAACTACCTTAATGAATCATTAATTACAGTATTAAAACATGGATATAAATGTTAACATAGTCCCTAACCATTTGTGCAAATCTATATCACTTTATAAATCTTATTAATCATCTATAAGGCATAAGACGTAATTTACAAATGGGGAATCGGTCATTTATAAAGTATAAAAAAACAGTCATGAAACGCATAATAGTCAAGCTTATTAATTAAGGAGCAAAATAACTGTGTTTATGAATTGCATGCTAATGAGATACTAATGAGTGTTCATGTTGGAACAATACTTCATAAATGATAAATTCAGTGTTACTCATTCTTAACTAATGATAAATAGCGTGTAGTTATTATAAAGTGCTACTCACATTTTATTTTCTCAGCTTTTTTATTGCAATTTGCACAGAATATTTATGTCGTGTGCGTTTATCCTCCGAGTGATTCCCTCCAAAAACAAATGGCTCACCCTGCTGCAAAAAAATCACTGAGTCATCAGTCTGAGTTTCGTTGGAGGACTTTTGTGTCTTTAAATAACTTTTTATTTATTTTTCCACAGTTATTGATATCCACCTGGACCAAACCCCAATTCTAGGAAAACAAGGAACACTCTGGTATGTCGGATATTCAGACGTATTGAACATCAGCACAAACATTGGCAAGTGAGACGCCTCAGTCATAAAGTAGCACAATCAATATTTAGTCATCCCGGTCCCAATATTCTGTTTGTTTTTAAGTGCCATAATGTTTGGCTTTGCCATGGATCAATGCAATTACTTTTTTCTGACAGTAACAGGAATGTAGTTGAAACGTGAAAGTCAATCTAGTGTATTTCTGTCTGGCTGACAACCTGTCGACTTTGCTGACACAGTCTTAATTGTTCTGGTGCGGTAAATCCCTGCCACCATGTAGTGCACACCTATTAGAACACAGAGATCGATTTGCAAGTCTTTGACCCGGGCCTTACTCGCACGCGTTTGCAAATGATACTCGCACTCGCTGCATGTTTCAGCAAAGACAGCGACAGCTTGGTGAAATATCTCTTGAAAAAAATGTGTTTTGACGGTCTACAAACAGATCTGTTCTTTCTCTTCCTGCAGCCAGCTGTGAGTAAACAAGTGGCTGATTGCTTTGCTGATGTCAAAACTTTCCCATGGGACTTGTTAGCGTGTATAATTATTGGAAGCCTGGTGTAGCCTCCAGAAGAATTCAGTTCGACAACTTCTCTCATTCTCGAAATTTATCACAGGTAACGTAACAAGCTGTGCAGTTGCAAAAGCAGGGAGTTGTCCAGTCAACGCAGGTTGACCGTCTAAAACAACACCACGAACAGCCGGTAGTTCGGCTCTTTAATACACGGTTTTCCGTCATCAGCATATCATGAGCAATGTAACATTTAATTGGCTCTAACCTGTGAAGAGGAGGAGAATCCTGTGTTCTCATCTCTTCTCACAGAAAGGGACGTGCAACGTCCAGTCTGTTTCTCAAGTGTCAACATACTGATAAACGTGTGTGTGTGTGTGTGTGTGTGTGTGTGTGTGTGTTGAGGAGTGCAGGCTTGTGACTAAAGTTCCCTTGAGAACCAGACATTTCTCGACACAACTGCAGCTGCATAGCTGTGTTGTGCTGACCTCGCTAACCTAATCTGAACTTCAATAGACATGTATATGAAAAGCATCTACAGAATGTTTTGATTTATATTGTCAACAAAGAGAAAACTGGCATGAGGACAGAGGCGGCCAAAGAGAAAATTGGGCTCAAAGAGGAGTACAAAAGGGGAAAGACTCTGACACACGAACCGGAGACTTTTTGTGCTACATGTGCGGCAGAACTGGGCATTGGAGAAGGAACTGCACGCTGGCCCCATGACAACAGCGCTGGTGGGAGGATGCGGCCGAGAGGAATGGGGGGCGACGGGGTGGACCCTAGAGAAGAACCTTCTGAAGTACACAGGCCTCCATAGAGAGTGAGCAGATTCTGATTTGGGTTGTAACAAACTTGTGCATGCGACACACACACATTAAAAAGTAGTCAAACACCCTACAGTCCCACATGAGATATATTTGAATTGAATTAAGGTTTTTGGAAAAGAGCATAAGTCATGTTAACTATTGAAGGTAAAGAACCACAGACAACGCTATTGTCTTGTACATTTGATGATTGCTGCCCTATCGATTAGAGATATAGAGTTTGTGCATAGATGAATATTTGTTGGATAAGGATATTGCTGAGGTTTCTGTCCCTGTCTTGCAGGCAATCTGAGTTGTTCGAGGGCAAGGGAGGTTGGAGGGGGGGTTTCTGTGTGTTTTCTTGGAATGAAGGAATGAGTGAGAGGTCATGACTGGCTGCACAGGCTGACTCTGCTCTCTGGCTTTAAGCCTACAGAGGATGACGTGACGTATACAAAACAATTTAGTAATGCGAGGCTTATTAAGGTGTGCCTTTAGAAGTATCTTCTGTTGATGATGTTGATGTTTTTCCAGACATTGGATACCCCGGAGTGAAGGGCCGGGGGCTCATCTGGTGCAGTTTCAGTAATGATAAACTGAAGGGCCAGACAATTGCAAGCTGCTCTATTCCATTGTAGTTTGCTAAATTACAGAGGTAACTTAGCAAAAGGGGGTGTATGTATAGGATAGATCCACATTTCGTATAGTTAGTTTATAATGTCACTCTGAATGACAGCAAAATAGAACAGTGATAAAAAATACTTTGTTAACTGGTCATTAAAATTTAGAGGTGTCATCAAAGAAAATAAAACACATCTTATGTGTCTAGGATTTAAAATGTTAAGGGAAACATTAAATAATATGAATATCAAAGTATTCTAATTAGCTGTTAATTAAGGAAAAGAAGGGCTGAATGTGATTAGACAGAGACATAACAGAGTGGTTCCCAATTTGTAAAGGCTGCAGCTACACTATGCGGACGGTTCTCCTCCCATGAATAAAGGGGGAGGGATATAAAAGTGATTATTATGTGTAATAAAGTTCATAATCCATGTTATTACAGTTTTTTTCTAGATGCGGTGTAATACAGAATAAATAATCCAATCAAATGTGTACAGGTGGAAGGGTCAACTAAATCAACAATTGGTTCCTGATGATTGTTAATAACATAACTATGTGATTGTATAGATTAGTTTAAATTGTTATGATCATTGCTTGTTCCCACCTCATTCGACACTGATGGACCAGAAGATGAGACGGACTTAGACCAACCCTTCCTGTACATATAACTAGCTAATGGTTGACCATATCCCATATTGACGCACACATGCACACACACATGTGTGACAAGGTGATTTAAAAAATAAAAAAAAGTGCATTAAAGAGCCAAACTTCCGGCTGTTCGTGGTGTTTTAGACGGTCAACCAGCGTTGACTGGACGACTCTCTGCTTTTGCAAGTGCAGAGCTTGTTACTTTACCTGTGATTGAGGAAATAAACTACGAGAGAAATTTCCAAACTGAATTCTTCTGGAGGCGACACCAGGCTTCCAATAAGTATACATGCTTATAGACTGACGTAGAAATATGCGTTAAGGCGTGTCTCTAGCCATAGCGGTTGGTGAGTAGCAGAGGAGTTGCACTGCCCCACTTCTGTATCGAATCTTGTAACGTGGACACCGCATGCTTGTGTGAACACCACAAGCATGTTTTTTTAACGTCTCCTCATGACTTATTTAAGAGCCTGCGCAGGTGTTTTCAGTTCAGGCTGGTTCGACCTCTTCTTAGGCTCATGTTTGGTATAAATAAAACCAGAAAGTAATACGGTGTTATCAAAGCAATAAGAAGGATATCCACACAATACTCTAACTACTACAGATGAGTTTATGTACCCTGTTGTAAACCGGTCAAACTTAAATGGGGTAGTACTTTAGAACAGCGGTCCGCGGCCGCAAAGACAAGAATGGCTAAAAAAAAAAGGCGGAAAGATGTTTTATTTAAAAAAATGATCAGATACATCCGTCTGTACATCTGAGCCTCTTAACACATGTCAAGAGGTCACTTAATACGTTACCCCAAAAATGAAACTTAAAAATAAGTTTCAACTGTGTTGACAGTGTTCTGGGTTAAAATCAAGAAAGAGTATCCTGAGATCGCCCAAAAAGCTCTGAAAACCTGCCTCCACTTTAACATCCAGTCTTTGTGAAGCGGGTTTAAGTTACTGAGTAGACTGGACTTAAAGAACACACGTCGTTGTCTCCCATCACCCCGAGATGGGACCGGCTCATTGAATAGAAACAACCTCAGAGCTCCCACTAATTCGGCGTAATGGTAAATTGTATTTTTAAGCAGTTTATAATTATTTTAATGCCAGTTGTAACATTTTAGGACGTCATATTTATCGCTCACACCTTGGAGACCAGTCCGTAAAAATATTGTCTTAAACAAAACCGGTCCCTGGCACTAAAAAAGGATGAGGACAGCTGCTTTACAGAACAGGAAAACCAGACGTTTGAATGCTGGTTGAATACACAACCGTGTTGACAGCAAATGTTCAACAAAAAGGTTCCAGTACAATCTGTGCTCTGCACACCAATCTATAAGCTCTAATTAGCCAAAACAAGTGAAAACTCCTTTGTGTGTACAGACTTTACACATAAGCACCTGTTGTTGATTAGAGCCTTCGTCACAAACTACCTTCTCTTTCAGCCTTTAAAATGTAATGTTGAGCGTCACACAGGAGGATGGTGTTTTCGGAGCGCTCTCATTCAAACACCGCATCTCCTTCAGCCCTCGGGAGCTCAAGGGAACCGAGTTGTTATCTCACCAATTACGCGGCGTTCTCATTATAAGCCTAAATCCCATTTGTTTGCTTTCATGTTCAAGAATTGTTTATTATTATTCTAAAAACAGGTAGTTATGTTTGAGACACACAAAAAAAAAAGAAAGGAAAGGCACCCGCACAGTTTAGTATCCATTTATGAAACAATTTCCAACCCGACTAACAAGCCTGTAAAGGCAGGACTTTTCAGGTGCAATGAGTGTCCGTGTAAACAGGATCCATGTTAGTCTACTCTGAGTTTGGTTGCTTAGTTACAGCAAATGTGACATTGTTTTATCTCTCTATCATTCACTCACTCTCACACACAGAGACCGACCACATTACGGGTCAAGTGTGTTGTTCAGTATACATCTCTAACTCTGATGAATCCGTTGGACACGCCACTTGCAAATTGCGTTATTAACAGATTTAGCTGCGCGACATATCATAGAATAGATAACACCGAGACGTTATCCATGTTGCAGTAAACATAGGTCAGTCACGTGGTGTTTACAGCGAAGGTCGGTCGTTTCTTCGTAAAAAGCGTGACATGACGAGGGTGGAGAAGGACACAACATGACGGATAAGAGCCAATCAGGAAGTAAACGTCTGCGTCACTGTCATCATTTTCAAAAGGTCACTTATGATTCATGTCTTCCGCTGTGGACAGAAAACCCAATAGCTTACCATGCTTCAATGTAATCGGAAGAAAAACAGCTTGGTTGGGTCTAAAGTTGATGGTTTATTCATGATTTTGAGACGTTTTCAGTTCAGGACTATGCTTATGGTTTTTCTACAAACATTATTATTTTTAAATTTCTTCCTTTTTTCAATTGATTTGGATTCTAGTATGTTTCGAAAATGAATTTGAACAGACTTAATAAGTGTTTGAGATGGACTCGGTAACCAAACCCGTCCCACAAAATGTATGAATGACAACAATATGTTATTTAACACAATGCAGCCTGTATTGACTGCAATGTAGACACAAGTCTATACACTACGCTCAGAGGACATGACTTACTCTAAAAAGTGAAAAGGACTGGTTGTTGATGGGTCAAACAGACACAGGAGCCAGGAGGCCAGTGCTTGTGTGCCAAAGTGTTGAGCTGGTAACAATGTGTGGTATGATGGCTTGCAAAAGCCTGAAATACGCTATTATAGACTCATAAATATCATATTATGGACGTTATCAAGACAAATAAATACTGGCGTTAGCAAAATAAAGGTCACAGGGTGAGCTCTTATTGTGAAAGGACGGCTCAGTGCCTCAACGTGCAGGAATCATAGACTATCCTAAAAATGTATATAATGCCATTCATACACCTTGCAAATAGATCAGCTTAACCTCAGGTGTAAAATACAGAAAAAAACTGCTCGTCTTTAAATCAATCTTCAATAAAGTTTAACATTTTTAAATAGTTCCCACGTTTAACCAACAAGACTTGCTTTGATATTTCATATTAATAAATATATAATTATTAAATAATTGCCTAATTTAACATCACAATGTGTTGTTAAAATGCTTTGCTGATGAGTCATATATTTGTTGCATCTGTGAAGATAATAATTAAGATAACTCCCCAATTAGCCGGTATACAGGCGCCAAAGTTATTACAGCAATTATGGAAAATGACCACAAACGGTGAAATTGGAGGTGAATCCAGACACATATGCTCCTCCAATATGGTTTAGTGGAAATATAAGAATATAAAAGTTGCCTCCTGCTGTATTCTCCAACGGCAATCTTGCAAAAAGATCTCTCCTTATTCGTAAAGGTGAAATCTCAAAAGGTGTTTCTAACATCCTCCCTCAGTTAAACTCTGTGCAGCCATGGATCCGCGGTTCTTACGATGGAGCACACATTAACTGTTCTAAGGCTGGTTTTGCCCCAGCAGGAGCTGTCATTAACAAGGACTCCAGCTCAGAGCCTCTAGCCTTTCAACTGTCCTTAAACGGCCCATTCAAAAGTGGGGAATTAGCAAATGTCAATCATTGGCTGACACAACTATCAAGCAAGAGTCAGTTGGAGTCTAAAAGAGCCTGAGGGGGTGACGGTGGTGGCATAGCGGGGTGACGTTTCCTTTACATCATTGCACTCTGAATATCAACTCATCGCTTCATCCTCCTCACTGCGCTGAATTCTTGCCTCCGGTGCTTCACAGCAAGTCCTGTCCTTCTCATGTCACCTGTTTGCGCAGAATGACAGGCGTTGGAAATCACGTAGGTGTGTAAATTAGATGGCGGTTTGGTACAACAATCTCTGACACATAATGGAAGTTTTCACATCACCTCTTCCTGAATTTATTATTGATGTGGATAATAAGGACCCCGAAGTGAAACCATCCGAATAGACGTTAGGCTTGCTTCGATAAGTTTTTACCCGTTTTGTGTGGTAGATTACATTTTCATCTTCTTGAATGTTGAGAGAAACATTCCAATTTGCTGAAACAATTACATGATATTATTATGTATTACATTTCATTTAGCTGATGCTTTTATCCAAAGTGACTTACAATAAGTGCATTCAACCACGACTACAAACTAAGAACAACAAGAATCAAGAAAGTACAATTTCTTTAAGAAAGCACAACTACAAAGTGCTATTAGCACAAGACATGTAAGTGCTACTAAAGTGCTACTTTCTTTATTCAAGGTGAAGAAGGAGATTTTAAAGCTATAAATAGTTTCCAACTGGTGCATTATAGTTATAATTTCAGTTATATTTCATTTTATCTGCTTTTTTGGTGGCTTCAGTTCTAGTTTTGGGATCCAGTGTCCTTTTGTATATGTAGAACACTGTGTTCGTTGGGACATGGCACAAAACACAGCCAGCGGTGCTCGAAGCATGGATGCAGATTTTCTGATGCACAGCTCGACATGTGGATAAGAAGACATACATGGAAGGATATGTTGGATATGTTGGTACCTTGATTTTCACGCTGAACTGACGCTCTTCTCTTTCATGTCTTTCACGTCAAAGAGGTAGCAAGAGGTCTGTTTTCATGATACAAAAAAAACTTCTCATGAAAAGAAGGCAAATTTCTTTTAAAAGGAGTGCAGAACGCTGCAGTCGTGAACTTCCTCAAGAGAAAGCAGAGTGTTGGATGACATGGAATGAAAACAATTATATATATATATATATATATATATATATATATATATATATATATATATATATATAGAGAGAGAGAGAGAGAGAGAGAGAGAGAGAGAGAGAGAGAGAGAGAGAGAAAGAGAGAGAGAGAGAGAGAGAGAGAGAAAAAAAAGTGTTCTTTAAAGGGTGTTCTGGCAGTCTGACAAATGCCTGCTTGAAACAGGGACACAATCCCTACTATCCAATTATAGATTATGAGCTGTGACATTTCACTTTAACAAATGATAGACCACGATTAACGTAATCATGTATTTGCTACAAGCAGTGGAGATTATGTCTCGCTTCAGTTACTAATTTACTGCAGTGCAGGTGATGTATTTACAACAGACGTCAGTGAAGGGTGACTTGGTAACATGTTATTTCCTGACTTACCTATATTGACAAGCACCTTCTGAACGCTCCATTAAACAATTGGACATTGTATAATGGGCCGCAAAGGGTAGAGCACTTTGTATCCTCCAAGTTCGACCATGAAGGCTGCACTTCTCTGCTTTTGGAGAAACCTTTAGTAGAGGACATGTCTGTCAGCCTGTACTGACATATTGGCTTTTAAAATATGGACTATAATATATGCAGCCCTTTGAATGGAGATGCAGCACCGCAGAACTGCCAAATACAAGTCACTAGGTCTCCCATTGTGTCCCCACATGCAGTCCCGCGCTCCCCTGGCTCATGCTTCTAATTAAGGCATAGCTTATTATCCCTAATGCATGTAGGCTGTGTGTCCTCAGTCAGTCTCTACTGAGAAGAAAGACAGACTGGTGCAGTTATGAATCCAAAAAGCACGAAGAAAGTGCATTTCGATGAGACCAAGCATGGAACGCTTACAACGAAGCAAATGAAACTACGAATAACATTGGGGAAAACTTTTGGAAATAGGATTCAAACATTAGACTGACACCCTCGCGAAAAATAGAAAAATCCTTTGCTTGCTCGAGCACACAGGTGCACAATCAAATTGATACTTGAATCTTATCATGTGCCTCAGGTTGCAGCTGCTCGTGGCCACTTGTCAGGTCTGCTTCAGGATACTTTCTTCCAAATGTTTTATCCCATCGTGCAGATTCTTGAAGCATCTGCTGCCCAGCCTTTTTTACATCTTACGCGCTCTCAGAAGCTTCCTGCTCTCCCTCTTGTTGGTGTCCAACCAACATGTGACGCACCCCTATTGTTTAACACGCCCTTGTTGAGCTTTCCTCATTCATGTATCTCCCATTTCTCTGCAAACTCAAGTCGACGTAAATTAGGTAGACCCGATCTGAGTTTGTGAAAAAGAGGACACTAGTAAACAATGCAAGTAGTGGAGGTGGCAAGGTGCTCAGTGTTGCCAGATTGGAAATTGGCGAAGTATCGTACCAAAGGCTCAAAATGGTCGTATTTGGAGGATAATTATCGTGCATCTGGCCACACTGAGATCGGCCGACCAATGACAGTTCTTTCTACAGTCAGAGCTCACGCAAGAAGGTGAGGGAGATACCATTTGCAAAACTTGTGAGGGCGTAATAAGTAGTTTGTAAAAGACCCAGAAAAACACAAATATCTAACGAGGAAAAATCCCGGACGTTTTTTAAATCCCTGCCGGACGCATTTTTTAGGTCTTTAAAAGAGAACATGTCTGGTCACTCTACGTAAATGAATACTCAACCTTCCAAAGGAGAGAGTGAACATTATGCATCATACAAACCATGTATTTAGATATTTTTTTCCCTACATCATTAATGAATACAAGTGTACAACATGTTTAGAGGTCAATCCTCAGTTTTTCATTTGCCCTGCTGCTTTTAAATCATCGGCTGCCTTTGGACACCACCCCCTCACTCTGCATGTGACCACTCACCTTTAGTGCTACATTCAAACACATATTACCAAATGGCGAAAGGGAAGTGAAGCAGAGCGTGTTACACGATCACTGCAACATACGGCTGTTCACCAGCTTAGTGGCTCACCCATCGCTGCTTTTCATCAATAGTATGAACGTTGTGGAGGATCACTGTTGGAGACAACATGTGTACAGAGCCAATTCATTGTCTGGCATGTCTCAAAGCAAATGTCTCTGCTTGTGCTTATCGATAGTTATAGAGAGAGCCGGAGTGGAATCGTCATTGATCATGTTTTTTGTTGACGAACATGTGTTGGTGAGTAGTAGCTATGGCAACTCCCCAGGGGAAAACTAGAGGGGAATATAATGGAGGAAGGAAAAAAAAATTGGATGTCTGCAACGACCAGAGTCAGTCACCGTCGGTCAGATAATAAGTAAAATGGCTCCACAGCTCTAGACATCCAAAATTGCACCGTGTCATGTTACTGACATATCCCCTAACGGTGCCCTTCCTCTGACTTTGGCAAGTCCTGTTCACAATGACTCAACGCCACTTCCCTTCTTTACGCCATCTATCAGGAAAAACTGGAGTCAAAGTGCAAACATTGCTGGAAAATTGTATTTTTGTAAAAGGTTATACCAGCAGTGGATGTGACTAATGGAAAGTATAGTTTGCACACCATTGCATAATTGTACTGATATTCATCGTGAAAACTGTGAAAATGAACAAAAGTTAGACCCTATTCGTCGCAAACATTTTAACATCCCATTGAGACAGGTGTTACTAATAGCATTAACGATGGCTCCACAAAAACAGAGGCGAAATGCAATTTAGTTACTGCGACTAATCAAATTGTCTTCAGTGAAAAGGGCCTAGCGTCTCTTCCCTGCATATAAACACATGAGCACTACACAAATATCTGACTTTTTGATCATTGTTCTGCTGAGATGCTTGATCATTGGTCGCAAGCGTGTAAAATAAGATGCTGCTTTCTCCTCAGGTTCAGTAACTGAAGAGTGACAACCTGAAGAGTTTTCATGTGTTGATATTTATTTTTGGATATGAAGTTCTATGACATCATCAAACTTTTCACAATGGTTTTTACGTTTGGACAGAAGTCCTGAAGTCACAACTGAAGCCTGTTTTTGAGGACGTTCGTCAATATCTTTTAGATCATGGTGGATCAACACACTCAATCGCAACAGGTCAAATACTGAGACTTGGTCTAAGCTTCAAACTCTAATGGTTCAGGTTCTCCTCTGGCATTGGTTTAGGATGTGGCACAGACCGTGAGTCAGCATCCCCCGCAAACCCATCATCCACCAGACCTTTGAGGACTTTATGCTCTTACAACTAGATCATGATGTAAGCGTCTAATAACAAGGGTGCCTCGATGAGTTAGTGTCTAGCGTCAAAGAACATTGACCAAGGAGCAGTATTTAAAGAGTTGGGAGTGAGAGCATGCTGGATTGATCAATAAACATAATGAGTAGTACCAACAAATCACTTCCTGTACAGCAGACCAGTGTCCTGCACAAGATATGAAATGAAGGACAGTTTGTCAATGTTGGGTTTGCAGCTTGTTTTCACTATCACCTGAAGTTGAGACAGTTTGCTATGCCTATTTGTTGTACACATCCAGCAGTCAGACATCATAAGCCTTTATTATGGGTCGGGTTTCTGTCAAATATTGACTGTCTGTTTTGCTCTTCACAAATTCATGAGGGAAATATCTGACTCCAGCTCGCTCCACTATGTTCACCATGCTATAATTGCTATTTTCCCTGAAAACAGCTGCATGCTGTGACTGGAAAGGAGGCTATGAGAACACTTAGAGCTCACCAAAGCCGTACAGTTCTGGGCTGGAAAAACCCTAAAGGGACAGTGTGTAAGTTATTCATTCATGTGCCCTTAAGAACTATGATTATCTACAGGTTGGGATTGTTATCTTTAGGATTTTAGTACAACTAGAGGTCACTCGTGTCAACACTTTGTTCCTCTATGGGACGACATTATTATTTTTAGAACAAAATAGACACATTTTAAGTTATTTATAATTTAGATATAGCTAAATATTGTTTCTAGAGCAGCAACAGTTTTGTTTACAACAGCAAAAAGTAAGTATGTAAAGTCATTAATATCTCATCGAGAAAAAAACAACTTTTGTCCAATTATTCATAACGTGCTTAAGGTAAACAAATCGGAGGCGCCGGACTGAATTAGGTTTCACAGATATATTGATAAAGTATTGTCTTTTTACTATTTACTTTATTGCACGCATAGTTTCCATCATTTCACCTCATGACAGCGGCCTGTATGTCTGTGTGTGTATGTCTCTGTGTGTGTGTCTGTGTGTGTGTGTGTGTGTGTGTGTGTGTGTGTGTGTGTGTGTGAGAATGTGCGCATGCAAATGTGGGCCGAAGCAAGATAATATATGACTAAACGTACTAATAGAAAGCAGCAGTAACATCGGGGCTTATAAATACTATGATCTTTAATTATTTAGCACCGGGGCCTATTTAATACAGGGTTTTGGAGCCCATCCCTATCTTCAGATAACATAAAAATATTCTCGCTAGAGTTCCCCAGTGTTCACTCTGGGCTTCTGTAGAAAAATGGCAGTGCATGATGGTGGACTATGTGGATGAAGACCTGCTCCCTGCGTAGATATTAATGGCTTCATCTAAGCAAAGCAAAACACCCGATTTTGGGGGGATAATACACTAATTAAAACATAGTTATGAATACATTTAATATTTGGCAATACACCCACACTACATGTTACAGAGCCAGTTGTGATTCATTGTAATATAAATATAAAAAGAATAAGGTTTTCACAAAGTTGAGGACGCATGATCTTGCCAGTCCACTCAAGAGCTTTCCCGTTGGCTTTTTTTCTTGCCCTTCAGAGACGGTTATGCATTGAAAAAGCACAGAACGCCTGGCAGGACACTCGGGGTAAGGTCTTTGCAGACAGCCATAATGCAAAGCTTAAACAATGACAGATAGTCCTTGCTTAAGCTTCCGCCTTTGAGGGGCGCTGGATTTGATAGCACAGGAGTGTGGGATCATTTGCATTGATTATGTCACACTCTTGTTATAGAGAGCCAATCTCTGATAATTAACCTAAAGTTCCAGAACTCTAATCATTTTTAACCACCCTGCTGAAATGAAGGCAAGAGTGATCAATATGACTTTGACTGCTTCCATGCAGGGAGGAGGGGCGGGGGGTCGCTCCGCTAACAGCATTGACAGATGAATTCAACAAGAGGAGCACTATCTGCCTCGCCAAGAGTAGAACGGCTAGAATATCTGCATCCTAGCTTGCATGGTTCCAGCAGTATTGACGAATACGTCACAGCGTGTTCAGTCAGAGATAACAATCCTCCTCCTTATTATTATTTATTTTTGAATCACCAATACAGTTAGATCTTGTCTGATGGCGTTGGGTGCGATGACCCAAGGTAATCTGCATTTTCACAGGCTGGTTTTGCGTGCTGGTTAAATGGAGATGCTGAAGTGCATTAATTCCATTTAATCTGCTTGAGTGCTGCTACAGCTCGTAATCAAGTTGATTGTAATGTTGTGTGGTACAGTATGGAAACAAATTGTCGAGAGCGAGACACTTCTTTCTTTAACTTCACATTATACTACTTTCAGGAGAGAAAAAAAAAATCGGATTTTTTTTGCACATTGTACTTAAACCATTTGTAATTTTAACACTGAGAAAGTTGAGAAAAAGTAAGGTTATACATTTTAGACATCCGTTTTCTCTAGTTATAAAGTAATAAAGCATGGGTTTGTCGAGATAGGGCAAAGAGAAAACAGGGGATGCACCCAAATGCAGATCAAAAGGGATAATGTGCAGTGATTTTAGTCACAAATGGCAAAAACAAGTCCCCAAAAAATTGTCACGAATCCAACAGGCAGAACGACACGACACAGGAGCAGGGAAATCGGACAAGTTCCACAAGGGATCTTAACAGGAGCATAGCAGGTGACAGACCAACCAACACTCAGACATGGAAACGCAGGGTTTAAATACACCGGGGAGGAGCAGGTGATTGGATACAGGAAGATTTGATCTGGGGCGAGGCAGGAGGACAGACAAAGGCAGGTAAGGAAGTTAACACAGGACACAAGAGGCAGGTAGATTCTAAATAAAAACAGAAAACACACTAAATCAAAACCAAAGACCGTGACAGGTTTACACTTCCTGCACAGACACCAGCTGACGCGGAAATCGTGACGAGGAAACGTTTGGATCATGTATACTTTGTATACTTATGACTGACACGCTCACAATTTGCCTAAAGACCTTTGAAGATCAAGTCTATTTTATTCTTCACATGCACCCGGTGAGCATAATATTACCTGACTTTGTCTGGTCTCGGCGACTCTCGGGACCTCAGACTGACACTTAAATTTGATCCCAACAAAAGGGCCTAGGCGTCAGTATAATTACACCAACACAATACATTGAATGGTCATTGCAACAGCAAAACCCAAGATGAGAAAAAGCTATAATTTAGATTTTAATAGCAGCAATTTCCTGCTATTGCGAAAAATGTCTATTCAATCACCTATTGGACTCATTTAATTGTATATTTAACTGTTGCTTTTTAGGTCTTTTATTGCTTTTATTTTGTATTTGATGTTTTTACAGGTTAGGACGAAGTATATTTCAGTATTGCAGAGCATTCAAGTCCAGTGAATCTCTGTCGATCATCAATGATTGAATCACCTTTCCACTTTGAAATGAATGGCGCTGGAGCCGACCCATCGCCCATGTTGTGTTCACCTCCAGCAGGACTGTTCAGAGAGAGACCCACCTGCATGACTGATGGGAATGATGGCTGCCGCCTCAGGATTAAAAGTCTTTAAGCCCGGAGAAACACAGCTTCCCTCTCCTGCACCACGGTGGGCAGACTTTCTGCCTGGAGTTCAAGGTGAAGCGGCTCTCAAATCATCTTGTGAGCGCGGCTGCAGTTTCTCGCTACACTCTGAATTTTATATTATGTGTTGTGGAAGTTGTGGTTTTTCTGGCCCGTTGCTGCCAAGTTAACAACCAATAAGGTTGACATCAATAAAATAATTGGATAGATTGAAGGTGAACAAATATACCCTTATATATGAATGTCCATTCCACCTAATTATTCCACTACACCCATTTTGCAAATGCCTCCAGCAAATGCATGTGTGCACTGGTGTTTAATGTTTGCATTAATTTAATTCACTACACACTTATTTATTAGCCTTACAGGATAAGTAAAAGCACCTGGATGGTGACACAGTTTGTTTTCCTCAGGATTGATTTAGTGCGGTGCATAGGTTAACAAGATCCCACTGCGGGAAATGATGAAGGACACTTATTAATATCGCAGCATGTGCAGGCCCGGGGAGAAAGAGCACTCTGTGTTTTTCTAACCGGTGTTCCTTCCTGCAGGGTCGGTGTGTGGCGGCTTTTTCACCACATGTCCCTCAGGTTTTGGGACATTTCCGCATCAAACTTTACTATATACCTCTTGCTTTCTGAACCCAATTGTTTCCCTGAAGTCTGAGAGAGAAAAGTGTTGTGTTCACTGCAATCCATAACTTTCACTTTATTCAAACTGCAGCAGAGAAATGGAGATTCTAGTTTAATCATTTCTCTTTGTTGTCGGTCTGAAGCGAAAACATCCTTGGACAGCATGTGCCTCAATTTGACGTTCATGAATAAACGCTAATAATTATATGCAATAACTGTAACTATGCTGTGAGAGCGTTTCACTGAAATCCCACTGTGTTTGTTCCAACCATGATATGTTTTAGTGTTCGCAGACATGTGAGGCTATAGAGCAGGGTGAGATATCATTGGTGAGCAGCGTATCATCACAGATACAACGTAAGCTATTTGGCTACAGGGTTACTGATGACAGAATATCATTAGGTGATGTGAGAATAATGTCCCCGGGGATGCATGCATTTGTTTCTGTGTATTCTCTTTCCATTGTTCTGATGCTGTGGAATCCATGCTCATAAATCATATCTTGAAGGGAAGAAAATAGTCTGTTGTGTAGATACTGGAAGTGTAATATGGCCATTGGTTCAGTAGCCACCTTAACTTTGATTGTTGCGGTTATGAAAATAGTATATAGCAATATGAAAAATATTTCATTTTTGGAAAAAGTCTTACACGAGTTCTGCAAATACTTCTGGGCACTCAACATTAACACAAACTTAGGGAGACACAGCCGCCACATATCACCAGTTTCACCAGCAACACCTTCACATTCAGCATACGCATATATTTTAAGTTGTGTTTTTGGCCTCCTGGCAATCTTTTAGCTTTTGGTTTGCCTTCCACCAAATATGAGGCTTACGCTTTAAAAAGCTCACCCGAGGTGAGTTTTTTTTATTTTTTTTACAGCAGGTACTGGAAGCAAGGGAGATAAGGGTTTGTAACCCTTATAATAACCATATGTGGTGAGCCATATGGTAATATAAAGTTAATGTGAGTGAATCCAAACAACAAGCTAACACAGGTGACGGCTGCCTGTAAAGCAACCTGACACAACTTGGTTCCACTATCACATTTCCTTTTCGCTTCACATATTGTGTTGATGCTACTTATCTGCATTGGATTTTGCCAAAGAAGATTGTTAGAGTTTGGAAAAACAGCAGCAGGAAAAATAATGATCTTCATGTTTATGTCAAAATTTGCATCACCTGGACCATCAGGCAGTGTCTCATCTCAAACTATTGCAGAACAACGTTTTAGTCATATTTTAAAATCAGCCCCTTTTTTTTTTGAGACGGCTGAAACTATAAAGATAGACTTTCAACCAAAATAAAGAAAAACTGTATTGCACACGCTGATGAGGTGCTGACATTTTAACTAAATACACAGTTTCCAACAATATAGATTAACTTTCAATGTGGTTAATTAACCTCCGAGTGACGTTTTATTTCTTTATATTTCCCGCGGAGGCAATTACGAGCAATGAGGAACATTGCTGTTCGACAAGAACAGGACAACACGACTGTGCCAACCACTGCTGTGCTGATGGCTGGATTGAAAACTCGCTGGACTGGAGGAATTTTAAGAGAAGCAAAGATGGACCGAAAGAGAAGGAGAGGAGGTGGAGGGAGAGAGGGAGTGAGGGAGGGAGGGGGTCTGAGAGAAATAATCACCGGGAGAGGAATGTGCTATCCACAGGGGCTCCTGCTAATTGCCTCGCTCATGAGTTTGTGGGACACGTTAGTCGGCTACTGGATCTGGATCCAGCTCTGCCGCCTCGGGGGTGTTGGCATCTCGGCTCACCAGACGACAGCTCAGTTTGACATGGATTTTTCCCCCCCCCCCCTCTTCCTCCCAGCCATTGCAGCTTTCCTCCCCTGGAGGTGTCACCCCCTCCCCGTCCTCCCCCCACTTCCACCCTCCCACCCGCCATCAGAAGTGGCCGAGCTGTGATGGATTGGCATCCTGTGAGTGTCAAACTGCTTTATGGCTCTTTAATGAGGCGATCAGGCACAGGGAGCCTCCACTGCCACTATTGGTGCTTAAATAGGAAATCAAAACAGGTGAAGTTTCATTATAGCGGCTGCTGTTAGCGCTCGCCTTCGGTGCCTAAACTACTCCCACATAAAAACAAACAGATGCATGTTCAGCGAGAGTAGAAATTGAAGTATTTCCATATTCCAGCTTGCCAATGCTCAGACGTTTATATTCTCATTCAAGGCATCCGTGGGAATGCAATTCCTCCTAATTATAATGGAGTTTCTAAACTCTTCTAATAAAGTTATCACTACACATGAACAGAACATTAGTGGTATGCCTCTGTTCATAAACAGGCCCATAATGTATGTTCATACGTATTGCATAAATTATAGATAAAGCAGCATGCACATGCCAAAACAGATGTCTCCCCCGCTTTAATATTTCATTATTTTTGGAATTACATCATTAGTGAAACACCACCGAACAGCCAGCAGATATCTTCATTAAATAATGATGGTACAACTCACAACAATCTGTTGGTTTAATTTATTCTGCATTGACGGAACATCAACCCAAACATACAGTCTGCACATGTGAGCACATCCAGCCCCTCCCTCTCTTTCTCACACACACACACACACACACACACACACACACACACACACAGACACACACATACACACACACACACACACACACACACACACACAGACACACTCAAAAAATACTCCAATTATGCATAAAAGAAGATACAGAAGCAAGCAATTATTCAAACTGTGCCAGCTGTCACAACAGTGATGTGGCTGTGCATATGCTGTACTCCATCAATCAAGACAGAGCCACATGTTGAGCTCTATGTAGTCTGGTGACTGGCAAAAAATAATCTACCGAGACAAAATGTGTCACAAATCCAAAGCAAAACAAAAGGTCTGTGTGTTGCAAATAATAATAATAATAATGTTTCAACAGTAACGTGAGGGTGTTTTGTTGATTGCGCGGACCATCGAGCGTCCCGTAAGGGACAGGTAAAAATTGATTTTGAACTGAGAATGAACTCTAAGATGCTCGTTATTATTTTCGGACACACACTGTGAACATCTCATTGCTCCCGCATGAAGATGAATTTGTCACAAACAATAAACTAGTTGCCCCATTTTCACAAGGTGAAGTTAAAGCCGGGCAAAAATAATTGCTTTGGTTGAGGGTGAACTAGAAAATACAAAATTTCACCGAGAAACATTTGGGAAAAAACATTAATAAGCACATTTAGTTTTTGTGAAGGTTTCTTTTTTTTCCAGAATCTGGTTGCGATGGCAACGTATTGTCCTATGTCTCTTATTTTACATGCAAAGAGTCTGTTAATAAATCATAATTTAGAACTATAAAGCACACATTGCTGTCTCACTTGCAGTGGTGGACAACTTTTAGACTTTTTACTCTCTCTTAGCAGTTTTTTCCCCAATAATAGATCTCATTGTTTGTTTTATGTGTGCGTGTGTGTGCTGTCCACAAGCCTGACATGTAGCAGAGATCGATAGCCATGAAGACACTGTTCTTTGCCCGCTTGGTTTTCGTGCTTGTGAATAGAACTTTCAGCCCTAATTATATTTTTCCACATTGTAGCAATCCACAGACAGACAGAGAGGAGGAGACGGGGCAGCGAAGGCGAAGAGGATGGGAGAGCGAGAAGCAACGAGCAAACTGCCGCAACACGTGCCGCAAACAGCTGTTTACGCACACGCTTCCTCCAGATTTCAGGGAATCGTTTCTGAATTTCAATAAACACATCTGAGCTCTGCTAGTGCTTCATTCTTGTACGAGCGCTCTGATTAACAAACGTTGGCCTATTCTTTGATTTTTAAATAGGCATGTTATTATTTATGAACGATGCTCTGTCACATTTTTACCGTCATTATGATGATTCAACTGTGAGATTGGCAGTCAAACCAGGCCTTTGATTGAAAACCTCAAACGCTGGACTATTAGCGGTCACCGCTAGCGCGGTGCAGAGGTGGCTGTGAGCGTGCGCACGTGCACTAACAAGGGATGCATGTGAACAAAAAGCACAGAGAAGCTGGGATTGCAACACACACATAGCGACAGCTCAGGTAGACTTACTTTACTATTTATATTTACATAGCAAATGCTAGTTTGGGGTCTGAGGTTAATTTCTCAATTTTACACAATTTCTTAAATATACCTTTTTAACATAGCAGCACAGGGTTGATGCCAATACTGGATTGCTAACAAAGCCTTTTATTCTCAAGAACATCTTGTGTTTTGTACATAATCTACAAGTTCATAACCACCATGACGTTTGGAAGATGTTAGAATTGTATCATTTCTAGTCCACTCTATTCAACATGGAGCAATTAAAACTGCGTATCATGAGATGCCATATATGCACTTCCAATTAGTTTTTCTTTCAAGACTTTCAAAATAAAAGAACTTGTGTTAATTTCAGGTCTTTTCCATTTTGTCTTGCACCTCCATTACTCCACCTTGATGTACTATTCGAAAAAAATGTGTGTCTCAGGAAATGCAAACAGAAGCACCATGCCATGCTGCTTCAACACTCAGAACAGCGTTCAGATTCAGGAACACAAAGCTGATCCCAGACTACTTCAGTCAGATGAAGGCCATTATGAGTCAGCTTAGTTTAACAGTATATGGACATTCAACCTTCTGTGTTTTTCTTTCACACAAACAGATCACCACAGAGTCAGCTGAGGCGTACATTCACATGTGATGGTTTTGCTGTTGTGTTTGAATCTTATCATCAACTGCACCATGCTTCACTAAATGTTCAGTACACCAAATACTTGACTTTTCAGTCAAAAAGCATGGCTTTGTTGAATCAGTACTTCGACATCCTTAACCACAAAATTGAAGTAATGACTAATTTTTAGCAGGTACCGACATTTGATTTAATGTAGTTTTCAGCATTTTGTATGTGGTTTAGCAAGGGAACAAATCATCAACGCCATGGGTTTTTCTTTGCTGTCCAATTGGGCAAATGCTTGGCCAAGTCCATCAAAAAAGTAATTGAGAGCCGGGACTTCAAGTAATTGTAACCCTCGAAATGAGATTCGGATGCGAGCTGCTCACTTTGAAGGACTTCTCTTGATCACTGCGAGCTTACTCTAAGGTTTGAGTCATTGCCCACATGTCCTGAGATACAGCGGTCCTAATCTGGGGCTATTTCCTCAGTTTGAAGAGTAGCCAAGCCAATCAGAGCAAAGTAAGTAGAAGTAAAGACGGGAAACAGCGACTCCTCTGGTCTCCATCATTAGTTTCAAGTCTACTTTGATGGAAATTTGCATTTTCTTTTGTAAATAATGGTCCCATTTAAAGTAAAATAGACAATAAAGCAGGGTATGCTTTATGGCGTGGCTTCTCTGTGATTGACATGTCGCTACTGGTCTGGGAGTTTTTGTCAGGCAACTTTAACCCTTTTACAGTGTTTTTAGTTCATGAAAGTGTATTGTCACATTTTTTTCTGCCTAAATATGTCTTCTTTAATGTTCTTCAGCTCTTGTGTCACTTCTGGTTGCAAACCAATGTTGGCAAAAGCAAAAAATCAAGAATGTGTAAGCCAAAAAGGTTTGTGGCTTAAAAGCATCAGTCGACAAACCATTGGGCACGGCGACTTCATCTACTTGTTTTATAAAATGTATGGTTTTGCAGGTAATACATCTTGCTATGTTCTGAATATGTAAAAATAGAAATCTTTGAAATTCAAACGTTCAAACACACTGTAATTCAAAGCAAGTGGTTGAGCAGAATCCTTTATTAGCACAATGGGTGATAATGAATCAGCCATACAGCCTGTAAATACGGCGGCAGGAAAATGTTCCCATGTATCCCTCCACACAGGTGTCATTTTAAATATAGTTTTCTGCACTTTACCCATTGTAATTGAGGTTTTGGGCGGGACCACTTTTTTGTCGAACACTGCTTGACATGCAAAGCAAACCCATAGCCTTCTGGCTCTGGACCCACACTGACTCTGACACTTACTCTGTCACTCCACAGAATAGCCTGCCTAAAAAGCACAGCAAGTGGTGATTATATAAGGTTGGACTTTGGTCGAAAATGAATCATATCCCTCAGCCTGGCCCTATGGAACAAATGCAATCTCCCCAACAGTGGAATGGCATGGCACCTATGCACTTAAACTCATCTTAACTTTCAGCATTTTGATTGCCATTTGTCCATGCGTTAGATTTCTAATCCTTCTGCATGGCCACCAGAAACCGACTGTTGGAGGCCGTGTGCTGCATTAAAAAGGTCCCCAGGACAGTGATTTATCAACACAGTGCGTTTGTAAAAGCCAAAGCTGAATTAACAATCTCTTACGTAGTGTCCTCAATAGGTCAAAATAAAGAGGAACACCACATATTCAACACATTGCTTTTTATTTATTCAGTTTACATACTTAAGTACTAAAAAAGGTGTGCTCACTGTATTTTGTTGTGCTTTTAGTCACATCTCTGGCCTTCAAATATTCTGTAAATGGACTTTCAGCAACACATTAAATTCATTTATACATTATTTTAATTATTGCTATTTTTTTTGCAGTTTATTTTTTTTTTGTGCTTTTTCTTGTGGATCAATTTGAGTTTTGTTTTTTTGTAAATTAAAAACTTTAAACTAAATTGTAGCTTCAAATCTGTTGTTGGCTATTAGTTGATGGAGGGAGCAGAGTTATGGATCAGGAAACCTGCTGTTCACTCCATTTCCGTTTCAGTAGGACAGAACATTTACATCTAATAATAAAGGTTCATTTCTGAACCAAATTTTGACTCTGTGTGAATGGTTTGTTGAGTAGACCTTCCATCTAACCAATAAGCAGTTTGGACTAATGATTATGTTACATTATGTCTGACATAAAGCAATTATGGCTTCGCTGCAATACTTTACGGAAGTTAAAATCTGTATATTGGACAACGTCTCAGCAGTGCTCTGTTATTACAGAGGCGAGCCCTCCAATTTAGCGTATTTCCATCCAAAATGTCAGCTTTGATTAATCACCTAAGTGAGAGCCGTCCACCATCTCATGCATCTGCCAAGACCCAGCGCCACCGCACGGCACACCAGCGGACTCCCAAAGACGAGCGCATCCACCGGCACATGGAGGAGTGAGAAATTACAGTACGGGCTTCAGTACACTGAGAGGATATTGGAAGGATGTTACTCGGGTTTCATTAAATTAATTCATTTCTGTGAAGATATGAAATGATCTGGAAGTCCACATTGAATTAGTAACAGTCAAGGTATTTCCTCCGATTGATTGACATTTCCGGCTTTTACGGTGTCCCAATAAACTTTTTTATCGTTTTTCCAATCAAATTACAAATTGAATATCTAAAATGTGAAGTTATTTTCTCTGACTGGTCGAGTAAATATGCTTTGATTGAGGAAATCTTGACAGTTGAATGATTTCATTAAGCGGAATGATTTCCGTGCAATATTTCATACATCCCTCAGTAATAGAATAAAAAGATAAACAAGTGAGGCATGAAGATACTTAATCTGTCAAACTTGTCTTTCAAAAATGATTTGTTTCCAAATTACCTGCCTTATGATTGCATTTTATTACTGATAACTGATAGGAAAACAAAGATTATAATCATCCCATTAAGCAGCAAGTGTGCTCATTTATTCAATATTACCTAATTTTGAGATAAAGTTAGTTCTATATTAATAAACTTTGTAGAAAGTTGCCTTATGAGTGGACTTTCTCAAGCTGGAAATTACACTCAGTATGTCTTGGCAACTTTTCAATTTTTTGGGGTGTTTTTTTCCCGAGATGATTGTAGATGTGATAAGTCACAGTTCTGGTGGATATTTTTAGGGGACAGTTTGTGGTAATACTTGTACAATTCCCCTTTGTAGTCTCTTCCAACTACATTTGACTTGCTTCCGACCTTAAATGTGACAACTCGTGTTTGCTCCACATCTGGAACTATGAGTTTTTAGGTTGCCCTAGTCCAAGATCTCAGCAGTTGCTTTTGTCAATGCTATGTCATTTTTGTGCTGTTTTTCTGCCCCTGTTGACTGTGTATGTGGAATCTCTGAAATGCCCTCTGTGTTGTATGTAAACACACCTCTTACCCTTTTTCTTTTTCCCAATTTCAACTCTGCACCTCGAATTGGAGCAGCAGAAAACACACTAGTGTTCATATTTGCAATAAGACTAAATCTACATTCTTTTCAGCCAAATATTGCCCTCAAGTGAGGATCTGCCATTGCATATTGGCATGAGTGTCTGTAGACTTAGGGGGTTATTCAAGGTAAATATGTGATGGATAGATAAAGTAAATAGAATCTCATTTAGAGTCAAAGGTTTTTTAGATAAAACAAAAGCTGTCAGTTATGTTCTCCTGCATCCGCCCTGGTCATTCTCTCCAGAAGCGCCCTGGTAACGGTAAAGAAAAACAAAACAGTGTGGCAATCATACCTACGTGGAATGAAGAGGGTCTTATACATTCACAGGTAATTGTAGAGCTCATTATTGTCGAGTCTAACAGATGGTGCAATAGAAAAGAAGCTGATTACGAAAATCCCCTGGCAAAGTTCCTGGATTGTTATTTTTGGGGGGAATTACTGAATATCTCAGCCACACAACTTTTGTGGATGTTAATTTACCACTTTCCCTTATAATAACCACTGGATGATAAAGCATTAACATAGACGGCAGTACACAAAATCGAAAACCTCTAATGAAATTCTCTGGTTAACGTCAGTGTGCTGGAAAGCACTTAAGCATATACTGCTTAAGTGCTGAATACTTTAGATTTGTCTCAGTCTACAGTGCACTTCAAGAAATGTGTGTGTGGGATGGAGGGGGGGAAAGAGAGAGAGAGAGAGAGAGAGAGAGAGAGAGAGAGAGAGAGAGAATATATCACCTATCTTTTTCTGCATTAACAAAAAAAACAATACTTCCTTTAGCTTTATCACATATGATGAAAGACCAGTGAACACAGGCTCCCTTTGAGTTAGCGGTTCATTTATTTCTTTATGGTATGCCCGCCTTATATATAGCACTGAATATATATGGAAATGTTTCACAGATATTTGACCTGTGCTGTGTGTGTGTGTGTGTGTGTGTGTGTGTGTGTGTGTGTTTGTGTGTGTGTAGAGACCACCACAGTAACAGCAAACAGCAGCAGAACACATGAACCCAGAATAATTTACATTTAGTGTTCAGCGGCACGAGTACAATGTGAACATTTAGTGTCGACACAGCAGTCTGAAGCCACTGCCGTGTCACGAGTAGCCGCAAAGGCAAATATAGAGTGACTTTTACTGTTTGTCCAACATGCTACAAGTCTGGACTCTAGAAAAATCAGAGGACCGTTTATTCACTA
The DNA here is from genome assembly GCF_023055335.1 of Clinocottus analis. Classification (NCBI taxonomy): domain Eukaryota; kingdom Metazoa; phylum Chordata; class Actinopteri; order Perciformes; family Cottidae; genus Clinocottus; species Clinocottus analis. The sequence continues at coordinate 817,554 of NW_027175965.1, read as the reverse complement.
CCGGAAGGTTTTGGTAATTTCTCCAACCAATCAATGGGTTTCTTTATTTTAACC